>NW_008351705.1:492328-500468 GCF_000622305.1 Nannospalax galili
GACAAATCGTGGCCTTCCTCCCTCCCTCCCTCCCTCCCTTCCTTCCTTCCTCCCTTCCTTCCTTCCTTCCACAAAGAAGCAAATAAATGAATTATATGATAAATGATATATAATTGTTACCTACAGAGACTTCAGGTTATCAGCAGTTTTAAAATGAAAGTGTTTCCTTTCTGACTTTACCAGTTGCAGTTGTCTGACCTTGAAAGGGTCACTCTGGGCCTTAATTTCATCTGTTGTTATGGGAACTAGAAGTCCTGCTGCTTTGTTGTAGAGCTACATCAAGAATTAAACATGGTCACGGGTGGATTTCAAAATGATCAAAATTTCTTCTGTTTGTCGTGTGTGTACTCATCCTGATAACTTTTGAAGACATGAACAAACCTTCCTTTGATATAACCTGTGTCATTTAAGATCAATTTTCACTACGCTATGACAGAAATCCATAATGGAAGTGCTGTTAGAAGCTTTTGTTTGAAATAGAAGGCCTAAAGGTTTACGGCTAATACGCGATGTGCAGAGGACACTGGGCACCCAGAGTTTTTGTTTGCTTTTGGGTTTGGATTTTTGCTTTTCCAAACACTTCACTTCTTGGCTCGCGATGGCTGTCGGACGTTATTCCACACTCGGTGATGACGAAGGAGGCAGCTGGAAGAAGCAGAGGGAAGAAGGTGTGCCCTCAAGCCGGATCAGCTGCTTTGAATCAGTTTTCTGAAAACTCTGTAGTATTTGTTTGTTCATATCATGTTGATCTTGATTTAGTGAAAGGATTGCATACAGCTATAAGAAAAGGAATGCTGTTTTATGTAACTTACATATAAAATGTGCTTTATTAGCAAACATCTAAAGACTAAGAGTGAGTGCTGGCAGGCAACACCCAGTCTCCATCACACTCGTTTACCAATAAGGAATTCGTTGACGCAGCTGAGTGTAAGGTATTTCATAGGGTATGTGTGTATTAATTTTTTTGTGTGTATGCAATGAGACACTCACTGACAATCAGTAAGATGCCTGTCACCTGGAAACTGATAAGCATTTGATTCACATGAAAACTGGACTCTTCCAAAGAGTAAATTCACTACAAAGGATTTGTTGTCAAGAAAGATACCTCAAAACGCTCTTTGAAAGCATTCCTCAAAGGTTTCCCAAAATCTTGTTTGGTTTGTTTCATTTTAGCATCGGCTATATCAACATTTATTTGTATTATAAAGATGGCCCTGGTGATATAAAAGTGACTTTATTCACAAGAAAACTCATACTAGTTAATTATGCTAGACTAGTTTATTTTCATAATTCAGTGTATATATAGTTTCTAAATTCAAGTTTCTTTTTTCCAATCCATGTAACAATGACAGCATTTGTCTGATGATCAATGGTGGACAAAGAGAAGCAATTAGCATAAATGTATGCATGGCATTCAAACCCAAACTCAGCGACAATACGCTTAGAGTCTGCAGTGGAATTTCTAGCTGTCTTTATCAGCCTGACTGTTCACAGTCATTCCTGTAGGTGCTTAGAGTTATGAAGTTGAAATTTGTAAAATGCTCTCCGTGGAACAGAATAACGCATTTCTTTTCCTCATTTCTATAAATTGTATCTCAACGCTTTTATGGTCAAATTCCTGCTCCCACTGATGAACAATAATGTCACAAATGTTTTATTTTCTCTCCATGAATATTCTTAATTATAATGCTTGAAATGTATCTTTAAGGTTTTCTCAATTCTGTCCACCTCTACCAAGTAGTTAATGAGCTGTAAAAGGATGCCTAAATGCCCCAAAGAAATGTGCTATTTAAGGGGACATTGGGATCCTGAAGTGAATCCTTTTGTAAAGCAAAGAATGCTTTGCGATGGACGCGATCACCATGTAATTTAGTCAGTGCTAAGTGGGATTTTCCTCTAGTCAGCTTTGTGAACGGGTTTGCCCTGCACATCCTGAAGGCACCCCAGTCTTAGTGTGTCTAATATGGTGGCAGGGAGCCCAGTTAGGAGGCTGCTGCTGCAGCTAGACATATTTCTCTGTACTCTAATTCACAGCCACTCCGATGCCAAAACAATACTTTCTGAAAAACAAATCCACTCACTTCACTGCCCACTGAAAACCTCTGCTGGGTGTCCACTGCAGTGCACATCCTCTGTGGGACACTTGCCAAGCCCATCACAGCGCACCCATGATCCTTCATGTGTTGGCCCTAACTGCTTTCCTAGCAGCATTTCCTGATATTCCCCTACGTGCCATATGCTCCAGCCACACTTCACTTCTCCCCACTCTCTAAATATAGCAAAGCCTTCTCTGATTTGCCTTTGGCTATGCTTGGATTGCTCCATGTTGGACACCTTTTGTACCTGATGAATTCTTCCTGTGAGCTTCAGCTCAGGTATCACTGGTCCAGCTCCTTTGTGAAGTCAGCCATCTGTGTCTTTATCCCCTTAGCGCTATGCTCTCATCTGAGAGTGGTCATTACCTTTAAGTGTACATTATCTTTATGTGTCTCTCCACAAATGCCTTTAAGTTTAGGAACTGTGACATCATAATCCCACTTATATTGGGAGTGGGTCGCATTTGGGTATGTGCTAAGCCCCAGTACTACATGCTTTACAAGTAATAGATATCATTAACTCCTGTCAATAAAATTATAAAGTGCTATTTGCAATTCGTTGAGGAGTATATGGATGTTCAAAGGTTCTGAAGCATTTTCTCAAACCCGTTTGCTAATACAGCAAAATACCAATTTGAATCCCTATCTGTGGCCAAGGCCCTGGTTTTCTCCAGCATTTCTTACTCTCTTCTGAGGGCTTAACACAGGTACTGCTGTCTAGAACATGAAACTGTCTGAAATTGAGTTTGGCCTATCCTTAATGATTGCATTGCCCACCCCCATCCCAAGGACAAGATTTCTTAATACTGTGGCTAGTGTGAAGAAAGGTCTTGAGGTAGCATTCCAGAGACCTTCTGAGGTGTTTAGAGCTCAGTACTTGGGAGTTAGATATAGCCACACTGTCAATAAAGTATTAACTCATTTATTTTCTCTGTGGACATTTCTCAATACCAACAGGCCAGTTTTAACAAATGAGAGATAAATCTTAGAGCTGAGATCCCCACCCTTCATACTGCCTTACTAAAATTCCACAGCCTCCCATTGGGACCTGGCCTGAAATCCTTTCCTGACATGTCTCAGGTCCTAAACTCAATCTCAAGTATCACAGACACATTTTTTTTCCTTTTGGAAAAGTATACCAAAATAAGCTGATGTGTTCTGTTTCAAAATTCATTTCTTTTCTAATAGAAGTCCAGAGCTGCGCTGTTATAAATGGACCAGAAGACATGAACAAAGAAGTACATCCATATTTTCTATTCAAGTGAATAGTGTCAGCCTGATAGGTAGAAACGTGAAACACACTATGTTTTTGTTTTATTTGTAGCTATTTTCACTGTTGTGATTGTGCTCTTTCAAATCCCCCATTCATGCTTATTAATACATACATGCTTATCAATAAATACGGGGTCTAGTATTCTCCACCCACATAGTCCGATTTAGCATAAACATTTAACTGCATTTGATTGCTATCTATCATTCTTCTGTGTGGACACTAGAACTGTTGCCTTTAGCTGTGTTGAGTGGATGAAGAGAAGATTTTTGTAAGATTTTTCCCCATCCATCCTTGCAGAGCCTAGAGCCTTCCATTTCTCAGGGAATGGACAAATTATAGCAGAGGCAGAGATTGTATTCTATACATAGACACATGGAAAAATGGAACAGTGTCCCTGGTGTAGCTTTGGATTAGTTTGTGTCCATCTGCCACTAGGGCTTCGGGTGGTGTAAAAGTTTCCATATAAGCAACATATATGGTTTTCTATTTTGAAGGCCCATCTCAGAGGGTCCTTCACTTGAACCCATGAGTGATACACTTTACTGATGCCTCCTCCAGTTAACATTCTGTTCTTTTCCCACATAGCCAATCTCACCTTCTGTATGCAATGTCAAGGAAATGAGAGGTCTTTTGCTATGTCTTTCCAGGACCTAGGAACTAAAACGGAGTGAGCATCATCATTTCTCCTGTATGCGTTCTCTCCCATTGCAAGGTCTCTGTGACTAACTCTCCCAGGAAACCTGGTTTCTAAGTCTCTGCATAGAATATGGGCACTATCTTCCATGTCCTCTAGGTACCAACTTTTAGTTGGCACAATCCAAGTCTTGCAATCATCCCTTCTTCAACTTATACTGTCATGAAAGGACTACTGACTTGCCTGATTTAGCAAGCATCCTGTCAGAGAATAAAATGCTAATCTCTTCCTTGGCAGGAACTCAAATTACATGGGTATTATTCATTTGACCTCGGAGAGGGAGATAGTTTCTAGCTCCTTAATCTGGGAAGATAGAAATGAAGTACCTATCATTTTGAACAATGTATTCATTAAAGAACTAGATCCCACATACCCTCTCTCAAATCTAGACCTCTTCAAATTACTTGGGAATAAGTAGTTGGCAGTAATTGTTTTGTCTCTCAGTAAGTCCTATAAAGAGCTTATGCCTCTGATTCTAGGGAGCTGATTCAGAATGTGGAATACTTAATGATGAATATTTAAATCTTGGTTATGGTTACAATTTGAGGGCACGCAAAAATCTATTTAAAAATTTATTACATTTAGAGAATTTAAAAATGTATTAAGTTAATCATCGTTCTAATGATAACCATAAGGAAACCTCCCAAAATATAATATGTCTGGGTCATATGGTAGTTCTATTTCTAGGTTTTTGAGGAATCTCCTCAGCAGCTTCCATAGTGGCAGCACCAAGTTACATCCCCTCCAGTAGTGGATAAGGGTCTGTCTTTCCTCACACCCAGGCTGGTGTTTGTTATCATTGGTTTTCTTTATGATGGCTCATTCTGACTGGGTTAAAAGATAATCGCCAATTGGTTTTCATTTGTTGAGCTATTTAAAATATTTATTAGCCATTTTTATTTTTTCTTTGAGAACTCTTTGTTTAGATCTATAGCCCAGATTATTTTTTCTTGATGCTCGTTTTTAAAGTTCTTTGTATATTCTGCCAGGCACATGCCTTTAATTCCAGCACTTGGGAGGCAGAGGCAGGTGGATCTCAGATATTAATCCTCTGTCATATGTACAGTTGGTAAAAGTTTTGATCCCATTCTGTGGGTTACCTCTTCACTCAATTGATTGTCTCTTTTGATATACAGAAAATTTTTAGTTTCACGAGGTCCCATTTGTCAGTTGTGGGCCTTAATTCCTGAGCGTATGAAATCTCATTTAGAAAGTCGTTTCCTGTGCATGTGTGTTGTAGTCTGCTGCTTAACTTTTGTTTGGTCAGTTCAGAGTTTCAGATTTTACATTGCCATCTTGGACATAATTGGAATTCATTTCTGTGCAAGGTGGGAAATGAGGGTCCAATTTTATTCTCTTATATGTGGATACCCAGTTTTCCCAACACTCTTCGTTAAAGATATGTTTCCTCCAGTGTGCATTTTTGGCAGTTTGTTGAAAATCAGGGGGCTGTAAATGTGTAAACTCAAGTTCAGTCTTCAGGCTCTAGGGAGGAATTTACTAATGTTTAGCTAAATTGAGAGAGCATTACACCACCTTCTAATTATTTATATTCACATCCGTAGACCAGTGCTATTATCAGTCTTAACCAGAGAAGCCTCTCTTTTCAGTGAAATGCAATAAATTCAGGGAAACATGGATGCTCAAGGTACTGAGAATTAAGTGAAGGTTGAGGGTTAAGCCATAAATAGACATTTCTACCACACTTTCTACGTCTGAAGGAATATTGCCTGAGAGGATGTGGAAAGAATGCAAGACAATGTAAGACAAGACCTGAAGAAAAGCTACTGAATGCCAACTTCAGAGCATGGTTGATTCAACTGAGCTTGCCTATACTGAGCCTTCACAAGAATTCATGTGTCAATAGCCAACCATGGATGGCAGATGAGCTCAAGAAGCCCTGCCTGTCCCCTTCCCCATCTACCCTACTGAACGGGGAGTCACTGCCATCAGTAGAGTTGAATCCACCAGCCTCCAATGGGGAATTCTAAACCAGTAAGCACACAGAATGTCCTGGCTCTCAAAACAAAGCAAAAACACATGAATATAGAAACAGGACTTGTAGGGAGGATGGGGTACTGATAGGGATGGGAAGGCGACAAAGAGAAAATAATGAGAATAATTAGCATGCATTGTTACATGTATGAATATGTCCAAGAACAAGTTTCATTATAAGAAAAGATAAGATAGGGTTCTCCTGCCATGACACACTACTAGGTTTTTGCATCGTCAGGAAGGACTAGCTCAAGCATGGAAGAGAAGAAAACCAACAGAGCTGTTCTAACTAAGGCAAATTTAGGGATGAGGCAACTCCGTGTGTACTGTTTCCAAGGAGTGCTGGAGTAGCACTGTGAATTTGATGAAAGGCATGTCACTGCAATCATGGGGTCTTGGGGAAAGAGCAAGCCCCAAACCTGCACACATATAGGTACTTACATTTAACAATTTATTTAGTTCCTGAGTCATAAGAATCCATCAGTCATACTGAAAAGCACAGTAGTCACATGTTGTCTGCAGACACTATACCTGACAGCGAAGAGATTTTCTGAGACCACAGAAAGTTTTGGTGGGAGCCTTTGCTTGCCCAGACTCAGACTATTATGTGATAAGGATGGCACAACTATGTGGTAAGGATGACATAATTCTCTTCTACCTGTGCACTCAAATTTGCCTTACTGTGGGGATAAAAACAAGCCAGAATTAACCCAGACTAGACAGATACTTTTATAATTTACATTTTTTCCAAGTCAGCTTATAGGTAACCTTTGTCTGACTCATCTGATTGGAAAATAACAATTTTCATCACTCATAAATAATCCAATGGATAGATTTAATTTTTTGCTCGTTGATAATTTGGTTAAATAAGTTACATAACACAAATAATTCTTGACTACATAAAATCCTGATCATTATTCTTAAAAATGCAATCAGTTGTATTTGAGGGGGAAACAGAAGCTCTTAGGATGGAAATTATAATTAAGAATGTAGTTGCTGAGCATGGTGGTGCATGCCTTTAATCCCCACATTCAGGAGGCAGAAGCAGGAAGATATCTGTGAGTTCAAGGCCGGTCAGGTCTACATAGCAAGTTTCACAGCTGGGGCTACTGGGAGACTCTGTCTCAAAATAAATAAATAAATAAATAAATAAATAAATAAATGAAGTTTTATTTTGCCAATAAATGCATGAAAAACCCAAACAAAATGATACAAAAAGTGTGTAGCTGAATTACTTATTAGAAATGCTTACATTATTTCAAATCAACATGTTTCCCTAAACTTGAAAGCAAGTGATTGATGTGAAAGGCTTATATAGGCTTCCAAGTCTCATTTTTTGTTGGCACTTTTCAATAAAGCTGTGTTCAAACGGAATGAAAATGAAGTTGTACCTCATAAGTCAATTTCACACAATTCTAATTACTTTTAGGTAGAGAAGATCTTGTTTAGAAAGATAATTAATGTAGGTCAAGTTAAAAAACCGGTTATAGGGCATGTGGTGGTTTGAAGGAAAATGTCCCCCATAGGCTCCAAGTGTTTGGACATTTTTGTCCTCAGATGATGGTGCTGTTTTGGGAGGCTTTAGAAGGTGTGGCTATCCTGGAGGAAGCACTTCACTGGGGGTGGGCTTAGAGAGTTCTTAAGCCTTGCGGGATCTCCAGTCTCTCTCTGCTTCCTGTGCCTATGTGATGATGTGAGAACTTAACTTCTGCTGCTCCTGCTCCAGACACCTCCAGCCACCATGCCTCCCTGCCATGACAGACTGTAATTCCCCTGGAACCGTAAGGTCAAATAAACCCTTCTATAAATTGCTTGGGTCACTGTTTTTATGACAGCAACAGAAAAATGACTAATACAGGGCAAATGCATAGAAAAGTAGCAACTTATTAGGAAAAAAAATTCCAATTAATCCTGTCATTTGGACTCAGGGAAAGCACTAATTCTAATTGCTGCATATGTACACACACACACATACACACACACACACACACACACACACACACACACACAAGCATGCATGCAAGTAATGCTTTTTAAAAAATTTTATTTGTTATTGTTATTTTTTTTATTTTAAATTTTTTT
>NW_008351705.1:501457-521048 GCF_000622305.1 Nannospalax galili
CAGTTCCATCTATGTGAAGATAAGTAAAAGGTCCTGCTCGACCATTGTTGGCTTCTCTTGGAAGCATGGAAGAAATGATTCCTCCATGTTGACCCTCCTCTTTATAGACTGGACACTGGTTCAAGTCCATCTGGTGGGGTCTCCTTGGCTTCCTTGATCAAGAGGTCTTGTATGAGTGTATTGCCTATACGTATGTAAGTGCACCTGTGTCGTGCAGTGCCTGTAGAGGCCAGAGGAGCGTGTCAGCTCCCCTGGAACTGGAGTTACAGATAGTTGTTTGTTGCTGTGTGGGTACTTGGAATCGAACTGGGGTCTCTGGAAGAGCAGCCAGTGCTCTTAACCTCTGAGCCATCTCTCCATCCCTCGTATGCAATGTTTTAAAAGAAGCTGGTTTTCTAAAATATCCAAACAACTGTCTTGAATACCTTTTGTCTTCCTAATACGGGGACTGATATTTTAAAAATTACTGAATCTATAAAATGTGATAGCATTATATTTTCACCATCAAGCATCAAGTAGCAGGTTTTCATTCCCATATTTCTTCATCAATGGAGTACTAAAAATATTAAAGACAATGATAAAATAATCACACTTTCTTAAGCACATTTTCACCTTCATATAGTTATCTGCTCAGCATATTATATATCATTTTAACTTCTAAAACCTGTCATACACATTATAGCTTCTGCTCTTCTAGCAGGTAAATTACTTGTAGCTCAGACTTCCTATTATAAAATCTGTGATTCAAAGAACCCAACAATGGAAACACACAGATAGACTAATATAGCTCCTTTACAGTGTCCCAGCGGAGTGGCCTTCCTGCTATGTCTCCACTATGAGACAAAATGAAATCCCATCTTGATTTTTACCTTTTAAGTGAAGGAAACCTATTGCCAATATCAAATTCAAAAGTACCACAAATTAAGGTCCTGGAAATGGCTCAGGGTTAAAGTTCTTGCTGTGTAAGTATGAGGACCCTGTCTAAAACAAAGCATACAGTGAAAACTAACATCCAAGGTTGTCCCTCTGACCATGACAGGCATGCGCTTGCACTTGCACATATGAACATGCAAATACACACACATCATATACACACAAACATAAATATAAAAACTCACAAATTAGTAACTTCCTCAAGGTTGTGTGAAAACAGAAAATGCATGTTTCAATTAAAAAGCATCTTTATCCACATTAATTAAAGCAGGCATACAGTATCTAAGACCAAACAGAAACAGAAACCAAATCTTTTGCAGTTATGTCCTGCTTTTAAATATTTGACTACTGGCTACTATGTAGATAACACACTCCAGCTTCTAGACATGATAGCAGAACTTAAGTCTTTCTAGTAGAACGTCTGTGAGTGTGGCAGAGAAGCTTTTGTCTTGTACATCACTATGCAACCTTTTCAATCTTTTTTTTCTTGAATATTACATTCTTTCTATACCTAACATTCCTGGTGGATGAATCACTTTCTTTTCAAGAGTCAAGCTCAAATGCCTCTTGAGATATTTACGCAAAAGAGGTAACTTTGATGTAGTTTGCTTTTATCATCTGAATGAGATAAATGCTAGACACTTGACTAAATGATTTAAACCCAGTTAGGTCATAGGCATTGAAGCAACAATCATGCAAAAAAAGTTATTAGGAATAGACCTTCCAAAGAATATGTTAACAACTATTTGTAAATGTGTTCTTGATAAGTGTAAGAGAATACTGTTACTCCTGAGAGATCGCAAGCGTGTATTCCATATCTGAAAATCAGTGTGCATGCACACAAAACTGTTATTAGCAGCCATTAATTGCTGTCCTGCTGTTGTGAAGGGGTATTCACTCATTTGCTTTCTCTGACTGACAGGCAGTAATTACTCCAATAAGCTAATGGAACATGTAGTTAAATAAATATAATTTTAAGTTAATAAAAGTATAAACATGATTTTAATGAGTTCCTATACTAATAGAGTTTCAATACTTATGGGTCAGTGATGGAGGTATACATGGGGGCTAGTGGGTAGATATAAGATTGTCTTTTGGGTCCAGCTCTGCAGCTTACTAGATTTACAGCTAAGTTGAGCTGTATCAGCTCTCCAAACATTTGTCTCTGAACTCACTATGAAGTTTTTGTGAGGATTGAGTGAAATAACAAATGTGGACATTTAAAAAGTGTAATTCTATTCAAATATATGGAAAAATAATCTTTGGATTATGTATATTCTTAGACTCTCTTTTAAATATCCACATATCTCCATTTCAATAGTTTTCCACTTCTATTCACACAGGCACAAAATGGAATTTATGGTAATCTATATCAATACATGACTCCAGGAAAGCAGAGTAATAATGAAGAGATCCATAAAAAAAAAGTAGAAATTATTTCAACAATAAAATTGCTCCTTAAGGATCCAAATGTTAGCTAGCTAAATCAATAAACAAATATCCATCAGTGGACTTCTTGAATTTGACCTTTTACAATGAGCCAATGGATTATCTGAGATCTTCTGGAACTGTGGACCTTCTTTTGAAAACCTTAGATTTTTCTCTCAGCTTTTACATCTGGCTGTCAAAAATAGGATATTTTACCCTCCCTTAGAACACTGAGGTAGTTTGCTCTCTCATGTTTATCTATACAAGAGCTTCATTCTGCTCTTGCAATGGGAGAGTTGATGTTGTTCCGATATGATGTAAAAGACAGTGCCGATTTTCAGCATTGGAACCTTAAGTTGCAGAAGATAACTATATTCACAGTGAAGTAAAGCATCTAGATATAATTTTGTTGCTCCCCTTTCCTATGCCATTTTAAATGGTTGTATTAGTCAGTTGTATCATTACTGTGACAAAATACCTGACATAAACAACTTCAAAGAGAAGTTATTTTTTTTACCTCATGCTTTCAGAGGCATCAGAGGGTCCAGGGTAAGGCAGAATATCAGTGGCAGGAGCATGTGGGAGGAGAGGCCTGTCCACATCTTGGAGGATCAGAAGCAAGAAACATAGAGGGAAAGACAGTGATTCTTTCAGCCAGGCTTCACCGCCTAAGGTTTCTGGAATACACGGAAATATCACTAGTACTCAGGGAACAAGCCCCAGCACATGAGCCTTTGTGGGACGAACATTGTATATCCAAATCGTGTCCTGTCTCCATATGCCATCATACCCATCTCCCAATGTAACATGAATTTAACCCATATCCAAGAGTCCCCAAAGTCTCAATACCTCCAACACTGTTCAAAAATCCAAATTTGAAGTCTCTCCTAAAATGCAAGTCAAACTATTAGCTGTGAGTCCAAATAAGATAAAAAAGAAATTAATATATTTCTATAAGTGAAGAATGTCAATGTTTGCCCTGTCTATAACTCCATGTCTAGCACCCAGGATAAGTGGTGTAATGTGAGCTCCAAAGGCAGCTCTGCATTTAAGACCTTGCTGTTTTCAGGTCATATGATCTCATTGACTACAACTTTCCTTGGTATACGTTCACATTTTGTCATCTCCAGCATCTTAGAATCTCCATTGAAGCTTACGATTCGCCTTGACTACTTCATGTATTACCCTCCCAGGGGTGGCTGAATACATTGCTTATTTTCCCAGGCCTTACTTTGAAATCTGGGTAGGAGTTGCCATGACCCTATAACTCTTGTGTTTTATATGTCTACAAGAAGATTAGCATCACCACAATTTGCTACCTGTTCCTCTTGGCCTACCATCTCTGGCCTATGAGTTTCTGAGCAGGTGAACATAAGAAAACACTTCTCTAGGAGGTAGGGTGTCCTGAAGTTCTTAAAACAGTCTTTAAAATGAGTTAAAACCTTTGTGCCCTTGATCTTGTGATGGGTAGGGGCTAACTAATTCATTACAGGATCAAAATGTACCTTTCCTACTGAACTTGATTTCTTTTAGTAATGATAGTTTTCAACAATCATGCCCTCTTTTGTCCACAAGTTTAAATGTACTTTTTGGGGGAAGTGGGCATTGCTGGTTGAACTGTATGTTCTTCAAGTCTTTCAGCTCTGGTTTTGATCATGGTTTTCACTGTGAACCTGGCTAAAAGCAGCCAGAAATAACTATGCCACATCATTAAGGCTTTAGATTTACTCTACAAAATTAACTAGGCCATGATATTGAAATCCAACCTCACTAAAAAAAAAAAAAAAAAAAAAAAAAAATCTCAGGACAGGGGATTAAAATGCAGATACCTTCTTAGCCAGAGTGGTCTCTAGTCGACTTTTCAATAGCATCTTCATTTCCTCCTCAGACTTTTTCAGCAAAGTCAAGTCTTTACTGTCTGCATTTTTTAAAGCATTCTGGTCTTTTGATCTCTCACTACAATTTTCTACTAATCTTCACTTACCACATCTTAAGGCACCTCTGGCCTGATTCTCTAAACTCTTCTGAATTCTTCTCCCTTGTGAAAACAGTTCTGAGGGTTTTAGTGGAACATGGTCAGGTTTAGACACAGCAATGGCTCTACTTCCATGATACCTATTTTCTGTATCAGTTACTTCTGCATCATTATGACCAAAATATCTGACAGAAAAACTCTAAAAAGGAAAGAGGTACTTGGCTCGTGTTTCAGAGGTTTCAGTCCATACTGCTGATTCCACTGATTGTGCTGAGGCTGAATATCATAGTAGTAGAGACAGGTGGAATAAGAGACAGTTTTACCTCATGGTGGATGCAAAGCAGAGAGAGAAGACCTGTGCTAGAGGGTGCTGTTCTTTACCTGTGTTTACTCCACCTAGGTGCCTAGCACATGGGATAATAGCACCCATATTCAGAATGTGTCTTTCCCTTTTAGTTGCTTCTCTCTGGAAATGTCCTCACAGACACACTCTGAGGTGTACTTTACTAATCTCATAGGTGCTTCTCAATCTAATCGAGATAGACCACCACAAACTCAAAGAGAGAAGGGAGCATGTGCTGTTCAGCATCTCATAGCATATTAGTCACAAAGCATTCACTGACCCTTGATTTACTTTTGGGTGGCATGGCAACTGCTGACATACAAGCATGCCCCAGGAAGCCATGCACACACAAAAGGAAAATCATGTTGATATATTTGCCTTTCTTTGTTGAAGTTTCTTTCTTAATTAATGCCCATTATTTCTTGAACAAAATATTTTCCTAGATTAAAGTATAAAGGAAAAAAATGGCACATAAAAATTGTTTTTATTCCTGCTTAATTGGTGTTTTCATTTTCATTGTGACTTTAATGCCTTTATGATCGCAAACATAAATGACATCCATTGGTTACTGACTGATCTCTTTAGCACTGCTATCCTTTCCCTGGAGTCTGGAAACAAACCTGTCATCACTAAAAAAGTGACTTGATAATCCCCTCAGCCAGTATGTATGTCTGTATGTATGTGTATATATACACACATACATACATACACACATACGTGTGTGTGTGTGTGTGTGTGTGTGTGTGTGTATGAATGATTGACCATAGGCATAGACTCATTCTGGTCATCATTCAGCAAATGCCTTTTGCTGGATTTTGATAACTTCATTCTTGAGCTTTCCTAGTGTAAGACTACATGAAAATCACTTTCATCACATTGTTTTTCAAGAGAAAAATGGCACAGTCAGTCCTCAGAAACAGCTAGACTGTGTTTTCCTTCCTTATCTTTACAGTTTGACAAAGAATATTGTTATTACATCTTTTAATAACTACTTAAATGATTTATCCTTTCTTGGAGGACCAATCTCTTTGAGTTTTAAATCTCCTGCTGTGGCTCTCAGAGCAATCACTAGTCAGATGGTCTTTCTGCATTTATGGGCTTGCATCTTTAAGAGGGCAGCCTGTCTTTTGCCCTCCTTGTATCTGCCAGCTTCATTAAGCTGCTGGGAACTTAGAGCCAATATTGCTTCTTTTTCTTAACTCTCCTATCCCTTCAGAAGGGTAAGAAATCTCCGATGTGCAGAGCATGTAATCAGATTTGCTGTAATTTTCATATGGACTGTTATCCTTGAATGAATAAAGAGGGTGACTAGAACAAGGTTGGGCAGGAGCATAATTGGACACACTGACTCTGCCATTTTCCTTTGTAGTGAAATTAGCATTTAATTTTAAACTTGTAAACTCTTAAGCCTAGAACAGGTCTCAGAGATTATCATGGGCCTCTTACCCTGTTACCACATTTCACAGTTTATGTAAATGAGGCTGAAAGAATCAAAGTGATATGTCCAGGTGTGTCATTTTGGCATGAACACTGACCTTCCTGTTTGCTCACATTATCTGGCACATACTTTCCTTAAAAGTGTGTTGAGATGAGCTAAATCAACTTATTGTAATTTCAATTGACTTTTGAAAAATAATCCATAAATTTTTCCAGAATGAAAAATTTATATGTTGGAGGTAGTCTGTTAATGAACTAAAACCAAGAAATGAACTTACCTTTCAAGATGCTGAGCTACATCACTGGAAGTGCCAGAAGACGGGCTGTGTAAAACATCAGGAAGTCTTTGGCAGAGGACATGAGCATGCTGTTTATATTTACCTCTTCATTATAGTAATTAGGATTTCCCCAACACTCCCCATCTTGTTTGCTTTCCTAACCAGGTGGAGTTGGTATTAGTAGTTATAAGCCTCGGGAACTGGGGAAGCATCAGATGCAAAGAACTCGTCTTTTTGAACTTTTATTTTTGTCTTTCTGGTGTCATTACTACTCCATTTTAGCCTCAAAAAATCATTTGCCTATCACAAACATTAGCAGCACTGTACTCTCCTCCCTTCTTACCCTATTAGAGGTGACACGAATGAGGTCCTTGTGCCACACTGACTTCCCAGCATTTACAAGTTGAATGCATGTCATTACCGATTTTAATTTTCTCCCCCTGCTCCATTTGCTCGGTGATATTTTTGTTGTTGTTGTTATTGTTTATTTGTTTAATTCTACACTGTGGGACTCCAACATAATGCTAGCTCTGGTTCCATCCAAGTCAGCTGGGCAACAAAACATCTGATAGGGGCGATTCTGTCTCTTTATCTGTAAACTGCATGAGGACAGCGTCAATTATGTGTTCTTTTTCATCAACCCTGGTAAGATTATTTAAATAACCAAAATTAATGTTGGAAAAGAAGAGGACGTGAAATTGGGAGGGGATGTGAGGGTTAAGGAGGAGTTGGAAAGGAGTAGAAGGTGGATACAGCCTAAGTACATGGTACACACGTGTGAAGTTACCAAAGAATGCATTTTTAAAATTATTTGTTTTACTCTGTAGCTTTTAATTTCTTCTTGGCAAGAAGTCTGTAAAACACATGCTGTATAAAAACTACCAGGTTCTGTATTTAAAAAGACATGTTATAATATTTTATATTATTATTATTGCAAAATAATAGAGACTCCATGAAGGTCTCTATTAATACAAATATAAGCACTCATAAATACAGTGCTTATTTTTAGACTATTAATTAAGGTACATCTATGACTATTCTCTCAAGATTCAAAGATACACACTTAAATACACTAGTACAATATTCATTATCAGAAAGAGAAAAATTCCACTGGGTGTATAGTATTTTCTTTTTTTTTTACTGGTTTTTTGAGACAGGGTCTCCTTGTAGCCACAGCATGCCTGAAACTCACTACGTATACCAGGCTGGCCTGGATCTCACAGAGAATCACCTGCCTCTGCTTCCTGAGTGTTGGGATCAAAGGCATGTCCCACCACATCCTACTTTAGTATTTTATTTTTAAAAAGTCACATATCTAAATATATGAAGCCAGCCCATGTGGAGACACCCTAATGTTTAAGGCTGTGAAGGAAATTTTATTGGGAGTAGTACTAATGCATATCTCTGTATTACTACCAATATGAACCAGAGTCCTGACCATGCTTTAATTTTATGAGTATAGTGATAAATCTCCCTAGGGTACCCTCTCTCTCTCAGCCAGCCTGATTCACTGATTTATGCATATACTATCCCTGTACTAAGTAAGATTGTATTAGACCAGTGTACTGGAAAGGCTTAGTGCATTCTGGAAGCAGAAACTTTGGACATTTTGGCAGATCACAAGATTACTGTAATATTTAATGTTCTGTGAATTTTTGGCTTATTAGAATGAATTTCTACTTCATGCAGATCAGTCTCTTTTTTGTTTTGTTTTGTTTTGTTTTGAGACAGAGTTGTGCTGTATAGGAACCCAAGACAGACCTGCTAGTGCTCTGATTCCAGGCATGGGCCACCATGCCTCGCTTATATCAGCTTCTGGAAGTAAGAGACAGGCTACCCAATTGGAAAAGTATGACCACCTTTAAATACTTTCAAATTTTTGTTTTTGAGACAGGGTCTCCCAGTACCCCTAGCTGGTCTGGAACATGCTGTATAGACCAGGGTGGCCCCTATCCCACAGAGGTATGTCTGTCTCTGCCTCCTGAGTGCTGCAGTCAAAGGCATGAGCCACCATGCCTGGCTCAAATTTATTTTTGGCTGGTATGTTGAGAGTGCTACACTGACTGGCTCAGAATATACCATTTAGTAAAAAGAGAACTTGAGAAATGCCCTTGCCTTTTATTCACTGATAAATGTGATTCAGTGTGTAGCTGTGATTGTGACTTAATTATTTTAACATCTATCATGACACTGAGCTTGAAGTATATTATTGGAATATTATTCAGCTTTAACTAGGAAAAGCTTTATCATCAGTCTTCAAGATAAGGGGTAAAACTCCAGTGAAAGTTTCAGATAAAATGATTAAAATGAGGGATGGTTCAGTGGTTTAGAGCACATTCTACTCTTGCAGAGGACCTGCTTTTTGTTCCTGGAATCATATTGGGTACCTCACAACCATCTATTACTTCAGCACCAGGGGATACTATGCCCTTTTCTGGCCTTAATGGGCACCTTCACGCATGTGTACACACTAACACACAAACAACATGCACACGCACACACATAAATAAAAATAAGTCTAAAATTATGATGCCACATCTGCTAGTATAGGAAGCTGATCTGGGAATCCACTTTGAAGGAAAAAGTCCCCACTGAGGACTATGTCTCTCATTACCCTCAGAAGGAACCAAGCGTCTGTCCTGAGAGTGCCATGTGACATACTTCGGTCAGCGTTCAGTGATAATGGCACCATCCAACTGAGATAAAAGGGTTGAAGTTATTCTCTTCTGTGCTCAGCTGGGGTTGCATCTAACAATGCACATTCATTTCTCAGAGTCATGTTTTAACAGGGATGTTGCCAGTAGTACAGGACAACCAAGATCAAGGAATAAATTACACCATGTCATGAGAAATGACTGGCGCTTTCATACATTTAAGCACACATATGGTACTTGTAAAACCCTTTGTAATCCCTCAACACTGACTCTTGGAAACCCAAGTGACCAAGACCAAATTTCAATTTTTCTGATCAAACTTTGCCCTATCTGTGAACTCTCTACCGCCCCAGAGGATAATTCCAATCACAAAGTCTAATAGAGTTCCACTCAGTTTGGGAGGTAAAAATAACCTTAGGGTTATTATTTAAATAATAACTCTTGTCATTAACTCTAAGTCAAATGACACTTATGATACATAAACATATAAAATGACAAACACCTCAATGTTCCCAACACTGATGAGAAATGTTCTCCTAGGGAGAAAAATACTGGGTATCATTAAAATACTCTTATCTAATTGTGAATAATCTATTGTTTTCTCTTTGGATTACACTTCCAATACCCTAAAGAAGGGGACCAAGATAATGAATCTTCTTTCCAAGAGGTTCTCATATTACCAGAGATGTTAGGGTCTGATCTTGTGTTCTGGCAACCCCACTAGCTATGCTCTGTAACCCATCCTCAATAGATCAATTAAGAAGACAAATCAATAGTGAAAATCAGAGAGAAGAGATTTATTCAGTGTGCTCATACTGGAAAAAGAATCAGAGACGTTTGGTGACCCTCGCCCCTCGCCCACCTTCAGGGTCCTGACATGGAGCTTAGGTTTAAATAGAGATGGAAAGATACTCATAGCTAAGCAATTCTTGTCAATGTGTGATCCAGCCTATTGCTATTGTAGGTCCAGTCTCTCTTGCAAGGTGATCTAACAAAGTTACCTGAGCTGTATGAAATATCTTCCTGAGAGACAAATTCTCCTTCTGGCTACAACCAGGCTCTGGTCTTTCCATTCCCTCAACGTGATTTCTGAGGAAATTCCAATTCTTGGAGTGTCTTCTCAGTAGTTTGATAGCCAAAGAGAGAGGCACAGGTATCCTTTTAGATATCTTCACTCTTCATTCTTGTCAGGATGGTTACAATCATATTTTTAATTATTTGGAATTCATGTGAATGTTATACAGGATAAAGGAATACTGAAGATAAAAATGTTTAAGTGAGGATGGGAGTGGAGGATGGGATAGATGAAATGTTGAGACTTTAGGTTTAATCAAAACAAGGACTTATGAAAAAATCATATGGAATGCTGCCACTTTTGTAAGCCAATTAAAAAGAGAGAAACAGTTTGAAGTTAGGTATCCTGAGTGGGTAGATAATGGTTCCTAGAAGCCGTTGGTTATTAGACAAAAATCCCACTGCCAGGTGTAGGATACCACCCTATGTGCTATTGGTCAGAGAGGTCTCAGAGGCCACCAGAAGAATACAGACTGCTGTTATTGCTCCCAGCTGGCCACCAGAACTAGACTGCTGAAACTTTTGCTGAAAAAATTCGGATGCAGGACATAGAGAAACCAAGCTGGACGTGAACTGGAAGCTTTCTCTCTGCTGGCTAGCTCTTACAATGCTATGCAAGCTGCTTGCAGAGGAAGTCATGAACAATATTACCCAGATGTGAGCTCTGTAAGCTACAACACCACCCTGCTGGGAAAGATGTGCCCATGGCTACAACAGTGGCATGACTGTTTGGGATATTGGAATAATCAGTTGTGTTCTACTGGAATTTAGGTCTGCTACGCAGGACAAATTTAAAAAAATATTTTATTTATTATTTTTTAATTTTATGTTAATGAGTGTATTTCTTGCATGTGTGTAAGTGCACCCATGTCATGCAATGCCCACAGAGGTCAGAAGAAGGTGCTGGATGCCCCTGGAACTGGAGCTATGGATGGTTGTTAGCTACCATTTATTATTTGTGTAACAACCATAAAGCTTTGACCATTGGGTTTGACCCTGGAAAAGTGTATTGACAAGAATGCAAAGCCTAGGCAAAGTGAGTTCAGAACGGCCCAAATCTTTCTCAAGACATATTTCCTGAAACCCTTCTTTCCTTATTGTTATAGACAATGCTATCTCAAGAGTTTTCTTTGGTTTATCTGCTTGTCTGTAGTATCCACATTTCTCCTTGCCCTTCTGTTTAAAGGCTCTGTCAGGTTCTCTTTTTCCAGACCATTTTTCAGACAACAGGAATTCGTTTGCTGGCAGTTCCTGAGATCTCGAAGTTCAAGATCCATGTGCGTGCAGAGCTGGCATCTTCCTAAGGCCTTTCCCCTTGGCTTACAGTGGTCATTGCTTGCTGTCTCTTCACAGGGTCCTCCCTCAGGGCATGTGACCTTCTGTCTCTGCCTTTGTTCAGACTTCTTCAAAACACACTGGTCAGATAGGATTAAAACCTATCCTAACAGATACATTTAGTCTAATCTTTACCTCTTTAAATGTTCTATTTCTTTCTAAATATAGTCATATTCTAAAGTACTGGGGTTCAGGGCTTTAGCATAAGAACATTTTTTATAGCAAAGGCTCAATTTATTTCCTAGCAGACAGCAGTGGAGAAGACAGGTGGGAAAGTTATATTTTTTTTAAATCTAACTCAAGAGATAAGTAAATTAATTTGATGGTTATCTATTTTTGGTATAGTTCAAATTTTCCTCTCAGTTTGGAACTGAAAAGGTATGCCTGTGTCACAGAAGTCAGTGAGATGATATGATCATGATGTCCCTCTCCTGCAGATCCCTTTACGTGTGGCAATGAAGCAGAAAGGCAAACAGAGAAAGCAAGAGGAATTAGAAAGCCCCTGATACAGCTAAGAAGGATACAAACAAAGCTCACAGAGCTGTTGGCTAAGGTGAAAATCCTCAGTGGTTTTGTTGACATTAATGCATCAGACTCCCAGTTAGCATCCTTTAAAACCAAGTGCTACAGATGGTGTGAGGGAGGTGAACTTCAGCTAATTCTTAGATGGGAAATAAGAGTCTCAGATTGCCTGAAAATCAGATTTTTAATGAGAACTCAAAACTCAGAATTGTCTATGAAATTTTTTGAACTTGAACAACCTGTCATGATTAAGTCAGACATCAATGGGTTCTGTCTGGCTGGTTGCCAGTTCTTTACAAAGCACATTGTACCACATGGTTTTATTTATCGGCTAAGAAAGCTCTGAAATGAGTATGATGATTGAAGTTTTAAGTGTGATATAGCAGAAGCTTGCAGGAATTAGGAAACATGCTGTTTTTTACCCAACTAACAACTGACACAGGCAGACCTGAAACCCAGTGTTTTGTATCAAAGTCCTAGGTTTTCTGTTGTTTGATTCTGCCTCTCAGAAAATGTATTCTAATCCAGGTATCATGTAGCATACAACTACTTCTAAAAGCTTATTCTAGAAGCTTATTTCTTAGTTGCTCACTACAGTATTTGAAAGAAAATTGAAAAGCCTGAGAAAGAGTTATCATGGGACCCTGTAACTGCTGGTCTGGTGACACCAATGTAGGTCCATTGGAAGCAAGTCACCACTGCCCCACCTAGTGGCAGCATTGTGGAATTGGAGGTTAAGTATGACCTTAAAAAGCACTTAAAATTGAAGGGGAAACATGTGCATAGTTCAAACTTTAATGCCTCAGTAACCCTTGGAAAGGTCAAATATTTTAAATGGATGTGTAGTGTGGAGCTCAGAAGATCAAAGTCCTAGGCCTCGAACTCCTGTCATTGAGGTCTTGAAGTCAAGCTCCCTCATCAGTGGCCTGAATTCTAGATTTCATTCATAGAATCTCATGATTATTAAATTTATATTATTAAATTTATTATTGGATAATAAAAAATCCAGTAGATGAATGAATAAATGGGGCTATCACTTTCATTGGGAAGTTGCTATGGCTTCCAGTTTCACAGGTGGGAAACCACCTCTGGAATCAGAGTGGAATGTGTTACAGGTTCTCCGCCCCCAATGGCTTTCCTGTTCCTTCCTGCCTGTGCTGGCCTTCCTGAGCTTCATGGCTGTGCTGACCTTCCCTTTCTCTTCATGGCTGTGCTGACCTTCCCTTTCTCTTCATGGCTGTGCTGGCCTTCCCTTTCTCTTCCTGTCTGTGCTGACCTTCCCTTTCTCTTCCTGTCTGTGCTGACTTTCCCTTTCTCTTCATGGTTGTGCTGGCCTTCCCTTTCTCTTCCTGTCTGTGCTGACTTTCCCTTTCTCTTCATGGTTGTGCTGGCCTTCCCTTTCTCTTCCTGTCTGTGCTGACTTTCCCTTTCTCTTCATGGTTGTGCTGGCCTTCCCTTTCTCTTCCTGTCTGTGCTGACTTTCCCTTTCTCTTCATGGTTGTGCTGGCCTTCCCTTTCTCTTCCTGTCTGTGCTGACTTTCCCTTTCTCTTCATGGTTGTGCTGGCCTTCCCTTTCTCTTCCTGTCTGTGCTGACCTTCCCTTTCTCTTCATGTCTGTGCTGACCTTCCCTTTCTCTTCATGGCTGTGCTGGCCTTCCCTTTCTCTTCCTGTCTGTGCTGACCTTCCCTTTCTCTTCCTGTCTGTGCTGACTTTCCCTTTCTCTTCATGGTTGTGCTGGCCTTCCCTTTCTCTTCCTGTCTGTGCTGACCTTCCCTTTCTCTTCATGTCTGTGCTGACCTTCCCTTTCTCTTCATGGCTGTGCTGGCCTTCCCTTTCTCTTCCTGTCTGTGCTGACCTTCCCTTTCTCTTCCTGTCTGTGCTGACTTTCCCTTTCTCTTCATGGCTGTCCTGGCCTTCCCTTTCTCTTCATGGCTATGCTGTCCTTCCTATTCTTCATGGCTGTGCTGACTTCTCACACTGATGAAGATTACCAGTCTTCTCTCCTGTCCCTCTCCCTTCAGTGAACCCCCTCTCTCCTGCCTTTGCTTTTTACTACCTTACTTTTTTTTTCTTTCTTCCTCTATCTACTAAGATTTTAAACACCAAGGATCTGATAGAACCTGCATGTTAAGAAGGGAAACATCACTCAATCTTATGCCATCAACTGTTTTGACTTCATGCACCATTCATTAATTTTACATCATTAACCCATCAGACCACAGACAGATTTTAAACACTCATTGAAATACTATGCAAATTCCATAATTATTTCAGTGGCTACCTAGGAATTAATTACCAAGTATACTACTTTGTCAGCATCACAGCAACCTTTTTCCTCTTTCTACTTTGGGCTGCCTGTCTATAGCTGTTTTAAATATAAAATATAGAAAGAGATATTGACTCCAAGCAAAAATATTGCTTATAGTTTGATCTACTTATAAGAAATCCTGAGATACGCTATACAAATTTTTACCTCTGCTCAAACATGACTGGCTATGCTTGTCAGAAACTGACACTTGCCGAGTCTAACGCACTGCTGCTTCAAGTACTGTTCTGCCCTCCCACACAGTCATTTTAAATACAGCTTTTCAGAAGTTGAATGCTAAAAATTTGTATGCTGATTCTATTAGAGAAAATGGTCAGATTCTATTCATCCTGAACACAAACTAAATTGGTGAGATGCTGTGACACTTTGCCACTTGGCTTCAAGCTAAGAACAGTCTCAGTATTGAGATTGGCTTCCACGGCTGGGTCTTTCCCATTTACAAAATGACGGGGTCTGATTTAGAAAAATTCTATACTTTCTTTCAGCACTAATCTCTATTAGGCCAGACAAATGCTAAGGGGAACAGAAACTTAAATATCAAACTGGAAAGTATCTGAGAGAAGCAAAGACCATGATTAAAACATATTGGTATGTTTTCGGCGGAGCCAAGGGCAAATGTTAACTGCTTATCGACAACTGAGCCTCAAACTTTGAAAATGAAGTTGGACGCACATAAAAACTGTGTTTGTGATCTCTTTGTGTGTGTGATAGTTTGTCAAAATCACAAGAGAGCAAAATGGTGTTCCAATACTGAGACTTCAGAGGAAAACAGGATGAGCCAGGCTCCTCTCCTCGCTCCCCATTCCTTTTTGGTGTTGAATATTATTTACTTTGAATTCTTGTTCGGAGAACTCATCACAGCAAGAAATATCGCATTAAAGATTTTTTTTTTTCTTTTTAAAAAGAGCTCTAGCCTTTCAGTTCCATCAGAATTGTTTGTCTGGAAGGTTCTGTTCAGGCTGTTGAAATGAAAATGGCTTATCTCTCAGCACGTACAGGTTTGATTGCAGTGGATCAGAGCACACCTCTGAGGTGTGGCTTACGGTGTTCTTAGGGATATAATGTCAGGTTGTGGTCTGTTCACACCTGCTGAGTATTGCTCTTTCTCGGGATTCCTTTCCTTTGCTTTACTTTTGGTAATCTTACTCTCTGTCCAGATTCAGTAAAGGGTCTGTGATGTGCGCTGCACAAGGCGGCAGCATCCTGGTCATCCTGTGCCTCACGTGCTCGGTGCCGCAGCACATCCCAGCACACATCCAATACCAGGTTTGCCTTCCTCTCGCCTTCATTCATCTGGCCTATTTCAGGGTACTGGCTTGATGAGTTTTCATTGATCTTCCTTCAGTAATTTGGGCATTGTTCAGTTTGGTATTGGGAGGTTGTTTTTCAATCAGAGTCTTGCATATATCCCTGGGGATTATAAAACTTGTTTTGTACCCAGGTTAACCTTGAACTCTCAGCAATCCTCCAGCCTCAGCCTTTTGAGTACTGAATGGGATTCTTCAGTAATTTTTCATAAAACTGTGCCACTTCTTTACAGGATGTCATGTAATTGCTTGACATGTTTTGTAATCATTAAGCTTTTGCTGGATGCATGGGGTTGGGTAAGTAAGTTTCCACCTCAGCGTTTATGTCTTGTAAGATATTTTATTCAAAGCCCTCCATAATAGAAGTTTGGCGTCTGTATTGGGCTAGAACACTAATAGTACCGAAGTTCTAATTTTCTCCCTTAATGCAATTCTTGAAGTACCAACATAGGCATATATACAAAAAATAAGTCTATTTCTTTTCGCTCTTTTCCAACCACACAAAGCCCTTCTCAACATGGTGTCCTTATTCTCAGATGTCCCTCAAGAGACTTTTCACAATATAATAAAACAAATAGCAATTTGGGTGTGTATGCATATACTTTATATATTTAACACAAATAATGGCATGTGTAAGTACATGCTTATGCTGTGTATGTGTGCACATTTAATTCAAATGGTGGTGTGTGCAAATACATGCACATTTCCAGATTTCTATTTTGTGTCTTGGAACTATTTCTACAGTAACTCTTGGAGGTCTTTCAAGAGCGATATAGAATGAGCAGTTTTATTCACATCAAGAATTGTACAATATCCGTGTGTGGAAGCGCTGATCTTTATTTAACCAATCTCAAATTGGAAAACCTTTAGACTATTTTCAGTATTTTGATATTGCAAACATATTCACTATGAATATATTCTTGAACATCTTCCATTTTGCACATCTGTTTCTATATCTGTATTTTCAGAAGTGGCTCAAAAAGTATGAACACCATAATCTGAGAATTTAATCCTATTTCCTACCTGAATCCCTTTAGCAGGATACAGACAATTTAGAATTCTGTGTTTCATTATTAACTCACGATATTTGCAATACTTCTTGTGATTTTTTTTTTTGCTTGATCCATGGGCTTTATAATTCTTTTTAATTTTGAATATTCAAGGACTTTTGTTTTCCATAAAACAACATAAAGAGCATTATTTGTAGGACCAGTGAGAAGCTCAGTGGGTAAAGATGCTTGCTGTCAAGCCTGATGATCTGAGTTTGATCTCAGAGACTCACGTGGTGGAAGGAGAGAACCAGCTGCCTCAGGTTGTCCCCTGACCTCTGCCCATGGACTATGATATGTGTACACTCACACACTTAGACACAAATAACTGAATTTTTAAAAAGTTTATCACCTCCAGAGAGAATATTGTTGAATCTTACACTTTTATTCGGTCGGACAGATTCCACATTTTAGAATATTCATTTATAATAAATGAATGATATGGTTGAATTCACATCAATCATCTTGCCATTTATTTTCTATTTTTATCATCTGATATTTATTCCAACATTTCTTTTCCCTTAGTTGATGCCTTTGAGTCCTCTATTTTCTTATACTGGCAGTTTACCTCTTTGTATCCTATTTATAATTTTTGCTCTACAGAATCCATTAATCATCATTATCTTTGATAGCCTTCAGAAATTCATGCTAACACATTTTATGTGAAATGTAAAGGACAGGAAGTAGTATACTTCAGTTAGCTTCCTGTCCTTTCTGTGAATCCCTATGTATGTTTTTTACATTTTAACTCTCTCAACACAATGTTATTGTTTTTCTGTAAAAATTAAAGAGAAAGCATGTTCTTTTAAACTTATCAACTCATTCATAATCCCCAGTGCTAGTCCACCCTTTCGGGGCACACCATTCCATCTGGGGTAATAGCTTTTCAGGGTAAATTCAACTTTTCTCCTATCCTTATAATGCCAAACTGCTAGAAATTAACTCATTCCTTTCTGTCTGTTTGAATATATGTTTGCCTTTCCTTTCCATCTTGAGAGACATACTTCCTGGATGTAGAGTTGTGGGCTCCTTTGGTTTTGCTTTCTTAAAAATTTTTCTTTATTATCTTTTATTTAATGTGTATGAGTGTATTGCTTGCATGTAGGTAGGCGTGCCCATGTTACACAGTGCAAATGGAGGTCAGAAGAGGGCGTCAGATCCCCTGGAACTGGAGTTACAGATGGTTATCAGCCACCATATGGGTGCTGGGAATTGAACCCAGATCCTGGGTAAGAGCAGTCAGTGCTCTTAACCTCTGAGCCATCTCTCTAGCCCCTGTTTTTCTCTTTTCATTTGAATGTCCATGTCACTGTCCTCCAGACTCCACTGTTTACTGTGTTTGATACAGACTTTTGCTCCTTTCACTGCTTTATTTTTTGCTTGTCTTTATTTTACAAACTGTGGCTGGGATGTTCCTGCACAGTCTCAGAGATTCATCTTGCTTCTATTTGCTGAGTCTCTTTGATCTGGATGTGGAGGAATTTTTATTTTTACCATACTGAGAAATTGAAACACACTGATTAAGTTATTTCATCTTTATTTTCTTTATTCCACCCTAGGAAAATGTGATTTTTGTTACCAGGTTACTTACTTATTTTTATTTTGATCAGTCTGGATGATTTTAATTGTTCTGTCTTCAAGGCCACCAGTGCTTTCATTTGAACATCTTCATTCTGTCATAAGTGTATCCAATAACATTTTCCCTCAAACAGTTTTCCTTTTAGTATAGAATTATCATTGATTTATTTTTAATCATTTCATTTCAATCTTTATTTTGAGGAATTAGCTCTCAGAAATATTCCAGAAAATATTATCACAAAAGTATATAGACAAAGATTTACATATCTACAGATCTTTTTTAAATTATAAATTTAGACTTCCTGTAGCCAAAGCAACCACAAGTTTGTTTTTTTTTTAAACACCTCTGTTAATTTGAGCTAATGTAATTTCACATTTTGTTTGCCTCTTGTCAGGATGGAAAACTATAATTCTCTTGCTTGATTTAATCTCATTATGTCTGACAACACAGTTAACAAAGCATCTGCTAATACACAGGGCTTTTCAAGTTCTATGCATTTACAGGCCATCAATGAAGTTAGCAGACCAGAAGTTTCAGAGGGAAGCAATCAAAGGTAACTTCCTTTGGAGACAGTAGAAGCAAACTACATTTGCAAGAATTACTAGTAAATGTTTTTCCTATACAAAATCCAGTAGATAGTGCTGCCTAGCATAGCAAACAGAAAATATGGTTATATTTGTTAAGAAGAATTTAAACATTAAAGCTAGGCACGGTGGCACATGCCTTTAGTCCCAGCTTCTTTGTAGGCTAAGGCAGGAGGCACTCGAGACCAAGAGGTTGAGAGGAGACCAAGACGTGTTATAAAAAAGCTTTATTGGTAGAGATCCACAACTAATCAACATACAGAGAATAAGAGACTGTAGAGTGCTTATCCCTGAATAGAACACCTACATCAAATGTCTGCCTTCCAGGCCTCAGGGATCATTGCAAAAGAGGAAAGATTGTAAGAGCCAGAGGTGGTGGATGACCATAAGGAAACAGTTTTCCAGACACCTAGGCAGTTGGTATGTTCTTATGTGAAAGTATGCACAAGTTCCATCTAAGAACAAGCCACACAAAATTCCAGTATAGAAGTGGGAAAGTGGATAGGAAACCCCATTCCTAGTCCTACCTAAGGAAGCAGTGGCAACTGATGGCTGCTGAGAGAGGAAGAGTCATTCTTCTTTAAGGATGAGACCCTTGTGAAATTAACCAGGCTCCGAAGGATGAACTCACACCCCTAAAAGACACTGGGGACATAAATACATAAATTTAACTCAATAGGCCATACACACACACATACACACACACACATGCACCGCAAACACACACACACACACACACACACACACACACACACACACAAATACA
>NW_008351705.1:521179-522512 GCF_000622305.1 Nannospalax galili
AGAAGAGACCACAAAATTAGGAGAGAGTGGGAGGGACCATGGGAAGAGTTGGATGGGAATAGAGAGGGGTGAAAATGATGTAATACAGTAGTCATGTAGGAAATTCTCCAAAAATATAAACAAAACAAGTTATAAAAAATTAATTCATGTGTTCATATGTAGTGAAAGAAATTAACCAAGTATGAATAATAAACCAACACAAAGTGAAGAAAAAGGGCACAGTTGTGATTGATTAGTTTGCAGTTCTATTCTACATTTAAGGAAAGTGAAAGCCCAAGAAGACATGAAGGCATGACACATGACTTTCTCAGCGTGAACACAACTCAAGAAATACAGAGCAGTATAAGTCTGGGTGTCAAGATGTGTTTTCACCAAATTATGTTTTTGATGTCAATTTTTGAAAATTATTTTATTTAAAGCCAGACATGGTGGAGTATATATATTAGAAGCATTTCATTACAGCTTTAACATACTCAATAACAATTTCTAGAGCAAAGAACATCTCTTTCAAAAGTGGCTATAAAATTTTGAGGTTCACAGTTGAATTAATACAATAATACAATATTGAACTCAGCATAAACCCTATAAGACATAAAATTGAATGTGTTTTTAACCTTTAAAAAAGATCTCGATTTTAAAATACACTATCTTACAGAAAGACTCATTGTTTTTGCTAATAACACTTAGATGTTGGTGCATGTGTCTCTAATCTGTATGTATCTGATTATTACTAGTCATGGTCGGTTGCACTTGGATCATTGGCACCTGTGTATGGATACAAAGTTATCAGGTAGATTACAGTGGTAATGTTTATCACCTCTACTAATTAACATGATATAAATTTTTATGCTTCCTCCTCAAATATAACTCACTTTTTTTAATTTGTTGATTTTTTTGTGTGTATATCACACAGAACATGCCAATCTTATTCAACTATATACCCACTTCCCAGATGGGACCCTCCCATAACCTCCCTCTCCCCACTAGAGCCCTTATACTCTGATATCCCTGCTACTGTCTGCTGTGTGATTGGCACCCCTAGTCCTTCCTCAGTACTTGTTCATCTGGTGAATCTAGTCAGCCTATCTACAGGTCTTTGTTTTAGGAAGGTCAGCTGATCCTCATCTAGCAGCAATTGGTTGTCAATATTCCTTTAGATAAGATTGGGGTCTGCTATTCATTTTCTCAGTTCTATGCTGGGTTACTATTTTGGAGTCCCTTTGACCACCCTGGCCAACAACTCGAAAGAAGGTATCTCCTATCTGGCATTGTTGCTTGTTATGTAGCCTTTAGCTATGCATATGGACTCTTAAGAAATTATATTGGCCCCTTT
>NW_008351705.1:522765-543434 GCF_000622305.1 Nannospalax galili
TGACAGATGACTCACCACAATTACAGGACATTTTGAGAGATGCTCATAGTCCCCTGGAACTAGTCGACCTAGGAGGGCAAGGAGCAAAAACTGTCCTTTATGTCCCCCTGACCAAATCAGTATAGGCCTCAAAGTATGGCTGTTAAACATCCAAGAAAGTTAGTTCCACCAGTCTGATACTTTTAATTACCATGTTCCATGTAGAAAATCTTGGGCAAAGACCAATTATTCTCAGATAAACCTTGCCCTAGACATATAATTCTTGATCTGGTATGTATAATTTGTCAGTAGGTTGTTGATTCTTGATCTGGTATATATAATTTGTCAGTAGGTTGTTGGTATGATGCAAATTTTTTATTTCAAGATTTACTGAAAAATACAAGGTAATTCTAGCAGCCATGGTGCCACCCTTCATAAAGCCTAAAAACGTTCATCTAGGATATCAGGCAATACCATGAGGAAATGTTAAGGAAAAGGTTAGAAAGTGACAGACAATGCTCCCTTGTGTAAGGTGGCCAAGGAATGTCTCCCTGAGTTCATGGCCAGAATGACGTAAGACGTAAAGGAATTGTGAGGAGTAACGGACATCTGTCATGAGACATTTGAAATGAGCTTTTGTGTTTGAACAACAGCAAGGAAACATGTGGCTGGAGTTCAAGGTGTGTTCCTGCACTCACTTTATCCTACAGGTCATCCCAGCCAGAGAGAGGAGGGAATGAAGAGCAGCATTCAGATAAAATGTGATTATAGTATCATCCAACTGTGTTTACACAGAGCCACACAAATCACAGATTCTTAGCTGAGCTCAAAAGTATACGTTCTGTAGTCGAGACCAAGGGAAGGAGGGGCTGGGAGGAGAATGGGTCTGTATTCAGTGGTAGAGTACTTGCCTAGCAGGTGTAAAGCTCTAGGTTCACTCTTACCACTGCAAAACTGTGGCTGTGACTAAAAAAAAAAATCTCATTAATTGCATTTCAAAACATTTAATACAATCGGATGTTATGCTAAAATACAAAACTTTTAAAGTTATATTATTATTCTATGAAAGATGAATATCTCAAATTGTTATATAATTCTGTAGGTAGCAAAGAACTTTCATAGATGTGGTATAACTTGAGCTTTATAATCCCTGTGTCTGTAGGAATCATATCTTAAGTTATAGTGGTGGCAACCGAGATTAAAGAGGGTCACTGATTTGCCAAGGGTCAAGTGGAAAAATGTCAATAGATAATGCACCAGAAATTAAGGAAGCCAAATGATTTTCAAGAAAGTAGGTATTATTCATCTTTAATATGTTTTAGAAAATTACATTTATATTTTTTCATTTTATGTACTGGTATTATTATAGGAGCTTGAAAATACTAGCTTCAGCATGGAAACATTATATTCCTTATTAGTAAACAAAGCATGTAAGAATAGGTAAGGTACAGCATCCTAGAATAGAAAATGACAAATACAATGCTCAACTTGGACACAAAATGGAAAATATATTATGTATCTCAAAGTGTTAGATTTTCATATTGAATAAAATTGACCTGTAACCCATAAATGAGTCACTGTTATTGACATTAAAATTGTCACACATCATCTGTTAGCAAATTTGCTCGGAAAATATTCACTTTGAAAGAAGGAAGATTTTAAGAAGTAATATTTGTCATTTTACTTAATTTTATCACATTTTAATTTCAAAATTATTGTCCTTATTTTTTAGATAAAAAAACAAAATTTTAAATAAAAATTAAATGCTCAAGATAGTATGACCAATCCCATTCTGTCAGTCTCTCTTTATTACTACAGATAATCATTACTGCTTCCTTGACTTATGATATTCTTATCAGTAGCAAGAACAAATGTGTGCAGGATGTAATGGGATTTATAGAGTCACAAGGAACACTTATACATGAACTGAACTATTCATTGGCTGTATTGGAAGAAGAAAACCCGTTTGACACAGACAGAACACATTAAATTCTATAAGAACTATCAGATACTCTGAGAAAGGAGAGGAAAGTTCACTGTAATTTGATGTGAGGAAGACAAGCATTTGTCATAATCCCATTAGGCAGAAAAGAACAGGAAATGGCATGGGCCCTGTGAGGAACGGGTGGGGCAAGGAAGTGGGATATGATGAAAACAGTGTTGATGCCGCCAACCCTGAAAAAATGCAACAATTTCCCATTTATTTACTAGAATCTCTAAATTTCTTTCTTCTTATCCTTCATGATATTTGTATCTTCAGAAGAATTCCATTTAAATGAGAGCGGTGACCATCAGTGCTAGTGCAATTGCAGCTAGACCAAAAGGAAAACACTTTTTGGCAATTACAGACTAATATGCCAGAAACTATAGGGTATCAGAATTCTAAGTGCAAAGTCAACAGTAATTTTGGGTTGGAGAGATAGCTCAGTGATTAAGAACACTGGCTGTTCTTGCAGAAGACGTAGGTTCGAATCCCAGCACCCACATGGCAGCTAACAACTGTCCATAACTCCAGTTCTAGGGAATCTGACGGCCTCTTCTGTCATCCGTGGGCACTGTACGACACGGGTGCACTTACCTACATGCAGGCAATACACACATACACATAAAATAAAAATAATAAATAAAATATTTAAAAAAGACTGATAGCAAATCTAGTATAAATTGATTGATGTCCACCAGTATTAAAATTGAAATAGCAATTATATGGTAAAGATTGTACTTAGAGTCATTATGCAAGTAGACTCACTGCCCTGAGGTTTCTTCCTGGGCGAGGCTGCATACACAGTGCTGTCTGCTTGAAGTTTCTGCCATATTTTCCTATGGCATATCTTCCCTTAGTCAAATGTTAATAACAACTGCCTAATTTTGAATCCTGGTTCTTCACACAGCTCCTTTGCAAAGACAGTGAATGTAGTACTTTACTTGTCTTTTCTTTCTGATTGGACTTGGCTGTTGTGTATAGGCTCTCCCCTCTGCCCGTTCAGTAGTTCAGGACCTGGTCTCTGCATTATGCTGTTGATGCCTCAGCCCCACCGACCTTCAGTCCCTCCACAATGTTGTGAACTCTTGCTGTTTCTGGGAAGAGACTCTAAGCATTCATGAAGTTAAATGAAATACACTATTTAGTAAAAGAAAGTGCTAATTTTCTCATATACAGTGGCCTTATATGGTTGACAAATTTGTGATTGTGAATAAAATATTTTCAAGTCAACCTTCTGGCATCAAAAGCAAGTGGGGCTGTGCAATAGGAAGGATCATGATGCCGCATTTGAAGAAGTTCTGAACTGGCGTCTGCGTGTCTTCTGCTCTTGCCGGATGTGCATCTGCCCCTGAATTCCTGTGACACTGTGTGCGTGTACATGTTCATGTGTGTGCAATGTGTGTGAGTGCATATGTACGTATGCACACATGTATATAGAGGCCAGAGGTCAGTATCAGGCGTCTTCTTCAATCACTGTCCATATTATATATTTGGAGATTGCATCTAACTAAACCTGGAGCTCACTGATTCATTTAGACCAGCTGTCCAAGCGAGCCCCAGAGATCTTTTGTCTCAGCCTCCTCAAGCTAGGATTCATTTGTGGGGTTTCTGGGAGATCTAACTCAGTTCCTCATGCATGTAACTGTCTCTCCAGCTGCCCACCTGGACTTTGAGAGAAAATTATACCTGCAGTCTAATTTAAACTTATTTAAAATCTTTTAACTTAGTTCTATAAGAAAAGGAGAACTTAAATTATTGTACCCTACAGTTTGACCATGTAGTGAGTCTATCCCACTGAAAGATTATGTACTAAAAGCATGGTATCCAGACTTACAAGACTGGAAAGTAATAAGACCTTTAAGAAATGGAACTGAGTGGGGTGTGCACTTAGTGGGGTGTGGACTTAGAAAGGATTGAACCCCAGTCTGCCTCTGGCTTCTTGTTTTGTGAAATGATCTTTGTCCTCCCATTCACTCTCTTCCACTCTCTGCTATGGGGCCATCTCAGGCTCCCAAACCATGAGCTCAATAACCCTCTTTTCTTTATTTCTTTCTTTCTTGCTTGCTTGCTTGCTCTTTTTTCTACATTTTAATTGAATTATTGTGATTTTCATACAAGATAATTTGTATGAAATTACAAATTACCCATTCCTTTATTCCCACCTTCCTATTGTCCCTTACCCAATTTAATGTATTCTATTATATATGTATTAGGGCCTATAGAGTCTAATTGGTCTCCAAATGTCCTTCAGTGTGGATCCATTCATTGGAGCCTGGTTAACCTATCAAAAGTTCCATGCTCACCCCAGGCCCAGGGACCCTTGCAGAAGAGAGAGGCAGAAAGATTGTAAGAACCCTCTTGACTTTTAAACTTAGCATGCATCAGGTATTTCATTAGTCTGAAAAACAGACTAATATTTGGCTGGGGATGTAACTCAGTGTTAGAACACTTGCCCTGGGTTCAATTCCCAATACCCAAAAAAGAAGAGGCTTATACTAATACTTTCAATTGATGGAAGTTGTATTTCTTTGATCCCTGCATTTGGCAATAATTCAGCTCTTTCCTGGTAATGTGGGCACAAGGTCATAATGAGCGCCTGGACTCATTTTTAAGACCTGCACTGCTAACAAGGAATTTGCGGTGGTTTCAAACATTCTCCTCCCTTTTCTTTTCCAGTCACTACTTTTCTTTGATTTTTTTCTTTTTTATTGAAATGAAACCTATATACAATAAAATTCATATTTAAAAGTATGTACTTCAGTGGATTTTAGTATTTTCACAAAATTTCACAAATAATAGAACCATCTAATTGCAATGCAGAAGACTGTGATTGCGGTGAGCTTGTCTGGCATAGACTTGATTTGCCTGGAACTGGAGAACGTGCTTCCGTGTTTGGTTTTCTTCTAGTTATCTCAGAGGCGGAGACATTTCTTCTTTCAAAAAATAAAGTTTATTTCTTTGGCACATTAAGCTATGATTTTACTGTATTGATTGTAACAGAAGTGGTGAGCTTGGTGGGGGGGGTGATTGTAAGAGTGTGAGGTTTGCCACTACATCAGTACTATGTTTTAAATTATTGATTTTTTTTTTAGAATTTTATACAATATATTTAGATCATATTTAGACCACCTCCCCTATCTGCACCCTTCTTATAGCCCCACCAACCGCCAGATTTCATGTACTATGTCATATATATTAAGGCCCATTGAGTTAAGTTTGCGTTCCAAATGTCCTTTGATGTGTGTCCATCAACTGGAGCCTGGTTAACCTTTTTAGTGTCAAACCCTTAAAGAAAACGGAGTCTTCCTCTCCCAGTAGCTCTCAGTTGCTTGTAGTTCCTCAGCTAAGGTTGAGGCTTCTTACCAATTTCCTCACATCTGTGCTGGGATTTTTTTCTGCCTTGAGCTTAGGTGGGACTTGTGTGTGCTGTCATCACTGCTGTGAGTTCATATGAGTAATGTTCTAGCTGTCTGGAAAACTCTTTTTCCTTGTGCCCATCCACCACCTCTGGTTCTTACACCTCTGGTGTCTGTCCCCTTCCATAATGGTCCCTAAGTCTTTGGTGACAGAAGTTTGATGTAGCTATCATTCATTGATGAGCACTCTGGAGGCTCTTATTCTCTGCACTTTGGCCAGTTGTGACTTTCTGGCTTAATCACCATCTGCTGCATGAGGAAGCTTCACTGATCAGAGTTGGGAGATGCATTAATAGTCTTTCTTTCCCATGTTCCAGTATGTTCCCTGAGTCTTAGGTGGAGAGGTTATACTGCGGTTGTGTTGCTTAGGGCTGGGCACTTCACAAACACTTATTCTCTGTGTACCAGTTATGGAACTTCGTAGCAGTCTCCATCTATTACAAAAAGAAACTTCTTTAATGTGCAATGAGAGGTACAACTTGTCTGTAATTATAAGGCTATGTATTTAGAATATAGTAAGAAATTATATTGGTTTAGGGATGTGACAGAAGTAGTTTTTCCTCTAGGTTCTCTACCATCTCCAGCCACATGTATTTGACTATGTTCATAATACCACATATTAATTCCCTCCCATTGAGTGGGCCACAAGTCCAATAAGACAGCTGTTGATTACCTGAAAGATAAAAGTGCCACTACTGCACTAATAAGATAGTTTGCTGGGTTGGTCATTGTTGTGGTTCATAGACTTTACAGCTGGATTGGATCATTGATTTGGGGATCATTAGTTTTCTCCCTTGGCAGTTTGTGCAGTATCTTCTGATATTATCAGGGCGGAGGCATCCAGGTCAGTTCCAGCTCAATTGCTCCATGTCCTGGGTCATAAGTATGTCATGTATTCAACAATAGGGTCTTACCATCAACTTCTGGAAGGATGTCAAGAGCTATGGCAATTGGCAATTGCTGTATTATCTTGGGAGTCTCTGGGACTGACAAGTGCAAATGACTGATGACTGACGAATGACTCAAAGAAGGGTTTCCATTGCCTGATACTGTGTTTTTAGTGATGTAGCCTTCAGCTATACGTGCATGCACACACACACACACATACACATTTAACATTTGATTTTCTCACTTATCAAGTAATGGGGCTAAAGTAGATGTTCTTAAGTTTTCTTAGAATGAAACTCTCATTCTAGGTTTCAATGACGATTCTTCGATGTAACACTAGGATTTTTCCTATGGCTTATACCAAAGGTTGTGATATGGAAACTTTTTATTAAGTAAAATATATTTTAAAGCAATTAAGAGGAAAGTTACTAGCATCATGCAAAGTAGTATAATTCTGAGAGGTTTAAGGACTAAATTTTGGCTGTGTAATAGACTTATACATAGAGTGTGGTCGCTTAAAAAAAATCTAGTGTGCCTGTGTTGAATGTGGTTTGCTGTGTTTTGCTTTTGTTTCCGAGGGATAAATTTAACTGTGCTGTGTACATTTTAAGGGCAACGAAATCAATGAATAATCAAATACCTTGATTTATAAAACATTATGCTGGATCAGGTGTTAGATAAGATTTAGGCCTTAGCCCTTGTTGAGTGACAGTGTCTGAGCAGTTCTTTTCTCTGGAAAGAGAATCTTGCTTTTTGGTTTTGTATAAGGTATCGTCATTATGAGTGCTAACTGTAACTATGTGTCCTTTCACTTGTTCGTGACATTGGATATATACTTCAGACTAACTAGATTTAAGCATTGCTTATTCATCATTAATTCCTTTCTTTTTTCCTGTATTTATTTCTGCAGGATGTTTTTACCCCAGAATGCAAATTTAAGGAGTCTGTGTTTGAAAACTACTACGTGATCTATTCTTCGACACTGTATCGCCAGCAGGAATCAGGCCGAGCATGGTTTTTAGGACTCAATAAAGAAGGTCAAATCATGAAGGGGAACAGAGTGAAAAAAACCAAGCCTTCATCTCATTTTGTACCAAAACCTATCGAAGGTATGAAACAGCTCCTTTTCCTCCTCGGACCCTGGTACCCATCCTCTTCTTTGTCCCTTGCTCTGTAGGTTCTGCCTGGAATGAGCTGACACGACAAAGATTCAGAAAACACAATAATAACTTTCTTATTGAAGAGACAGTAGATAAGTCTGAGGAGCTTATAAAAAAAGTATGCTTGGATACTGAAGATAAAAAATTCCTGAATACAAACATTGGGGTCGATTACTGCTTGGAATGTAGTTGCTCTCTTTGTTGAACACAATTATTTAATTTCTTAGACTATCTCTTTTAAAATAACAATATTATTATTATAGTGCTAAAATTTTTAAAATATGTTTAGAAATATACTTCTATGCTGATCTTTACTCTGTGAGCAAATGTAACATGACACATGGATTTTCTTTGTACATTTTAAGGAAAGACACAGTGCCTTTTTTTTTAATTGATAGAATTTAGCTTTCACAGTTGAGTCTAGAACCTCTCTTCTTTGATCACTTAAAATAGTGTTGATTTCCATCCACTCATCTACCTGAAAAATTCTGACTTCACCTATCAAGTGAGGGGACTGAAGTAGCTGTCTTCAAACTTTGAATTCAAGAGAACATACTTTTATTACATTCCCACCCCCCCCTTTTTTAAGAACTAAAGATTCTTTCCTTTTGTCTTTGTATATATTTCTCTGTTATAAGAATAATCACATTGCAGTAGATTTACCAAGTGCCCTGCTATGTCTTCTTATTCATGGTTAGTACATTCTCAGAATGGACAGAGCTTGCTTTATTTTCTCTCCTGTCTCTTTTGTTATGTGAAGTATTTGGCGTATCATAAAGAGATATTTGATGAGTTGTCATTTGAATAAGTGAACATGTCAATGAACAAATGAATGACCAAGTAAATGCAAAGACAGAGATCTTTGTTCCAGAAAACACTCTTAGATACATGAAATATGTTTGCTAATGGCAATAGCATGGTAGAAAAAGTGGTAATTGAATTAATATTGGGAATTAGAGAAATAACTGCCATTCATCAAAAAGAATATATCATTGAGAAGCTGATGTTTAAAAGTGTCTTTAGGAAAGGCTCATACAATTGGAAATGAGGAATCGATTACCTGTCAAAACCATTGGCTTCTCAAAATGTAAATACCTTGTGAATTACAGGTTAGTCACACTAATTCTCTCAGAATCTGTACCTAGAGGTGAGCTTTCCAGAGACGGCATTGTAATGCCCCGATTGTCAGAACCTTGGTTGTACCCAGTTTTTATCTTTATGTCTTACTCTGACTCCTTAGAACTGCTCACTGAAGGCAGAATTACGCAGTCAGTGTGGGTCAGTGTGGAGCATGTGCTGTTCACTGTTGCCATAACCGTACACACTGGTCCTGGATGTGATCTTTCCACAGATAGAATTTAAAACCTATACAAGTCAGGGCTGGAGAGATGGCTCAGTGATTAAGAACGCTGGCTCTTCTTGCAGAAGACTCAGGTTTGATTCCCAGCACCCACATGGCAGCTAACAACTGTCTGTAACTCCAGTTCCAGGGGATCTGACAGCCTTTTCTGTCCTCCACAGGCATTGCACGACACAGGTGCACTTACCTACATGCAGGCATACACATAAAATAAAATTAGATAGATAGATAGATAGATAGATAGATAGATAGATAGATAGATATACCTATACAAGTTTTCTTGTCAAGATGGTCTCCAATAGCTGCCATATTGGTTAAATCCTACACAGCCATACTTAGGTACAGAGAAGATAAAAAAATGTAGCCTTTTGGGCTAGAGAGGTGGCTCAGCAGTTAAAAGCATCATCTGCTCTTGCAGAGGACCCCTAGCATCCACATAGCAGGAGGCAACTGTTTGTAACTCCAGTTCCAGGGGACCCGACGCCCTCTTCTGACTTCTGTGGGCATTGCACAACACGGGTGCATTTACACACATGCAGGCAATACACTCATATGTGTAAAATAAAAATAATAAAGTAAAATATTTTTAAAAGATGCCCTTTTAATGAATGCTTTCACTTAAATGCATGCTGAGGTTTGAGGGAACGGTGGGAAAATAGGTATTTTTGCAGCTAAAGGTGCCTTTTTTGTTGTTGTTTTTACTTTAAAGTATATCTGTCTTCCATACAGGCATCATTGAGGTTTTTTTTAATTTTTGTTTTTTACTGATGAATTAACAATGTTTTCCCTTTTGTTCTGAGAAAAAATAACATCTGTTTTAAATCAGATTTACTAATGTTTGGATTTACTTCTCATTTTTAGTTCTTTGTTTCCTTTGTGGAAATGAAATCTTAGGTGTGAAATATAAAGAATATGAGAACCGCTTCTGAAGATGAAAGATTGAACTGGTTTTCAGTCAAAGACCTTTTAATTTCCTATAAATGTCTTTGCCGTTTGTTTTAAAGAACAAAGTACATTTATTTGAGCCATATTTGCTTATTAATAAAGCTTAATTTTCATTGGTAGTGTTCTAAATTATGCCCAATTATTTTCTTTTTATTCCATTTTTATGAGGTAGGATCCAGTATATTCCCCTTTATAAATGTTGAAAATGGAGCACAGAAACTATTAAGTAATTTGTCCCAAATCATGGAGTGAGTGAGTCACAGAACCAGAGTTCAAGCCAAAGTACTTTGCTTTGAGCAATCTGGTACTGACCATGACCAATGTTGAGATGGACTGGTCTGAAGTCAGAAGGGCTGTGGATGCAATGTAAACACAGGACAATGAGACCTACAATAAATGCTCTTGACCAAGTACTAATAATTTCTTCTCTTCCTCTTAATCTGGAATATAGCTGCACTGTAGAAATAAAAATCCTTACAGATCCATGGAGTTGTTTATGCTTTCATACTTTACTTGATGCACACAAATTGGTCAGGTCCTTTATATTGCATATGTGCTCTGATATACTTATTAATATACATATTTTGAAACATTTTCCAATGATTCTCAATGAAGCTATATTTTATATCATAAGTTTCCATTAGTATGAAAAATAATTGATGTCATATCATGCTGTTTTGATGTGCATGGAAACTTCATCCTCCCTGCTGGGTCGCTAAAGTATTATTGCTACTACCATTATTAATACGCTTTTTAGCCTCTTATCATTTTCACTAAATCAATACACAATCTATCTATTTGCTACCAGCTAAACAGGTTGCATAGATTATTTATGTAAAACCTCACGATAGCCCTATGTTATTATCCTTATTTTAGAGATGAGGAGACTAATATTTAAACCAATTAACTTGTCCAAGATCAAAGGACTAGATAAGTAAAAAATACAAAACAGAAAACTACAGAAGTGAGATTATAATTCAGGAAGCCCAATGCCAGTGCATATTCACATGACCTATATTACACTGGCCTTTAATCTGAAGTAAGCCATGAATATGCAGATAGAGAAGTCAGCGATAGCAATGCAGAGATGTTATACCATGATAGAAATTGCATAGTAAGCTAGTTACAAACCCTGCATAATGAGACAAGTGTTCATGAAATGTTGGAAGAAGTGTACATTGTAGATGACTAGATGGGATTATTAATGGGCTGTCATCCTCAAATGGGGCAAGACAGAACTGAGGAGACAGTGCCTTGTTTCTGATGATGCTTAATGTGCTTCATCTCCTACTCTGTGAAAAAATTTGAACTCAATTATATTTAAAGTTGTTTACAATTTAGATTTGGATTTTGGTTTTAAATAAAAAATGGAAAGAATCAGGATCCCCCATTCCAGAAGAAGACTAGTTTAAAACCATCATAGAGGAATTTTTCTAAATCTTTCTAGGGTACCAATAACTTGTAGTGACATCTCCCTCCACTCATAGATTTTGGCTTCAAGTAATAACTTGATGTGCAAAGGATAGGGAGCCAGCCTGTAAGGATGGGAGGTATTGACCTGTCTCCTCAGCAGGGTGTGTGGCAGCCTTTGTAGGTATAAAGCCATATTCCATGATGGAACCTAGCATTAGATTTACATATAAAGTAACCTAGACACATTTCCTTTATTCAGTTAGGGAATGAATAAAATACAACTTCATGAGATATTTTCACCATGATAATTTATGATTTGCTTGTCTATTTATTCTGAATGAAGGCTTAAGATGAAGGTATTTAGCCATAAACTGTATTTTCGTTTGTTTGTTTTTAAGACAGGGTGTCACTATGTAGCCCTGGATGGCTACTCGCTACATAGACCAGGATGTTCCCAAACTCACGGAGATCTGCCTGCCTCTAACTCCTAAGTGCAGCCTGGCCCATAAATTTCATTTTTAAGCAAAGTTATTTTTGCAATGCTCTCTGTATGGAATAATGAAAAGACATGTAATTGGAAGATACTTTTAGAAAAGAAATACAAAATAATAGCTTTAAAGAGATTAGCCATATTGCTGCTTCGATGTTCAAGGAAATTTTGTAATCCTGCAAGTTCATTCTTTTACCATGCTAAACTTGCAGAACCCAGCATGAGTGCTGAATGGGCTGCCTTTCTGTGATACAAAGTAGCCCTAGGTTGAGGAAGAGCCAAAGTAGCTTTGTTTTTTTATGTTTTTTTGGGGGGGGTATTTTTTTCTTCAAGTATCTTTGCCTTCATAGCATTCCTGTATTAATTTCATGGACTGTCAAGATTCCTAAAATTAAGTTCTTCCAGTTTGAGGATACTTAATTCTTACACAGATAACCTAGTAATCACCCACAGCCCATTTCCCTTCACTCCTTCACTGTAATCTGATGTTCCACACAAGGGCAGTGTTAATGAGTAGTTGCAAAGACATCTGTTTGGATGGTTAGACTTGATACTTCAGCCCATTACAATATACATTGCACATCAACCTCTACTTACTTGGATATTCTCCTCTAGAATTTAAGACAACAGCACAGGCTCCCTGACTTCCAGTTCAGCCCTTTCAGAGCATTATTCCGCCACTGAAGAATGACACCCCAAATTTAAATTGTCTTTTTGGTGACCTCCCCCTCCAGTACCAGATAAAGGGCCAAAGACTCTGACAAAGAACAAGATGCAGACTCCTCCTTTTCTCCTCCCTCTTCCTTCATAAGCACATTACTCAGCTCCTGCAGGTGGTTGGGTATTTAGAATCAGCTTCGTCCCCCTAAAAACACTGTGTGTGTTAGCCAAAGATTTAAAGCTTTCAAGATGAAGTCCTGGAGACAAAAAAGGTAATTTGCAAAATAGGATCAGTATGTATCAATTGAAAGCCACCTTTATAAATGCATTTAGCTTTGAATAAGGAATATAAACATATTTCTACCAATTTAGTTCTTAGTAGAAGAAGAGGTTTGGAGAGCACATGTATGTGCACCTACCCCCCAACACACAAACACACACACTCACAGGTGGTCCTGTGGTAGATATTGTCCACCTTCCCTCTTAGAACTGCTGCTCTAACTTACACAGCTTGCTTTAAGCCCTAGCAGAGGAGCACTGATTGTTGTATCACAAAAAAAAAAAAACAGTTTTAAGACAATCTGGAGAATTCTTAAAACTTACAGTCCCTGTCCAAACCTCCAAACTGATCTGATTAAGTATGGGTGTGACTTAAGCTTGTACAGCTGTTAAAACTGCCCAGTGATTCTGATGGAAACCATTGAGACTCAGTGTTCAGAAAAGAATTTGGTGTTTCTTGGGTGATTTTATTTAAATTTTGCCAAAGGCAATTTAAGTTTATTCAGAAACTGTGATCACTGTGTGAATTGTCTAATAAACTTTATCTCTGACACTGTCCACACGAAAACAACACTCACCTCAAAGAGAATATAAGTGATTTTATTCTGGAGCCAAATATGAATGACTGTGGCCTAGGAATCAGTTTTAGGTTGCCCCACATTCCATGTTCCAACACCATAAAGGTTTGATGAAATTGTTTTAATAACAGAACAAAGAAAGTCATAAGTTAAAGCACTTTTCAAATACATCTGTGGAAACATTAAGTAGGCAAGTTATAGCAAAGTGGGGCAATCTCTGCTATAGGCCTCAGATGATATCTGACAACACTTTTAACCTTTTGGTTGGTAAAATCTAAGGGGCTCGTTAAGTTCACACATTTCAAAAGGTTACCCGTTAATCACAATAATGTTAGGTCATACACAGAGGCAAGAAATGGCCATTAAGGGGGCCAAGGATAGCCCAAGATAAATTATAATTGGGCCCTGGACTTGCACCATTCTAACCTCTCCACAACCAAGTCCTAATCAGTTAATAAGCCTTGCAGATGGTTCAGTGCAAGGTATGCCTGTCTCTTCAGGACATTTCATTCACAGACATCATGAATTTAAATATACTAAAAAGCTACAGTTTAAAATTTCCCACTGTTATTAAGATAGGAATGCTTTAGTACTAGGTTAAATTGCTACCTGGAATGCCAATTATTTTCCTAAGTTGATAACCTAGGAAATTTCAATTAACCAGGAATGAAGATGAACTAGTTCTTCTGTTTTGGCAATGGCTTGTTAGGTGATTTTGAGAAAATAATTTACCTTCTTCAACCTCAATTATCTCTGACAATGCAGTCAATTATAAATCCCATCTGTTTCATAGAAGTAAAATGAAGGTTAGCCAATGTAAGAAAGTTCAGTTTCTCAACTTTTGTCAGATCAAATGCAAAGTGCCTTTAAAATTTTCCCCTTTAGAAGAATGGGCACTGTCTCATTAGCTTCTGTTCTGAAAAAATGCTGTGAGAAAACACTGAATGAGGAAGATTCTGTAGATTCTAGAGCAAAGAATCCCTTCCACAATGACACAGTAAGTCACCACAGAGAAGCACACACGGCATTCTTAATGTGAAACTCCAACTAGAGAAGCAGAAACAGCAAATCTATTTTTATAATTTTATTTTAATCATCTGAAAAGAGAACTAAAAAGTTTATGTCCCAAGATGGTCTTTGGGACTGACCCATACTAAAAGACAAATACAGAAGGGAGGGCCCGGCTGACTCTATGCCGCTAATCGCTCGCTTTAATTGTAAAAAAGATAGAGTGTACTTCCTCTGCCCTGTCTCTCTCCATCCCTCTCTCTCCCTTCTTCGCTCCTCTCTTCTTCCCTCTCTCTTGTGAGTTTCTGCCACTTCTGTTTGTCTCTCACACACTCAAACATTACCTCTGCTCCATTTTGAAATGAAGGTATAAATCATATTTTTTTTGTGTACAATGTCTCTTAACCATTTGTAAGAAGCATTTTCAGCATACTGGGCACTGTACTTCCCTATGGCATGTCGCTTCAAACCAGTGTTTAAATTTCTCCTACAGTTCCAAAGAGATTCCATGTGACATTAATTAAGGTGTGAAATTGCTTCATGCTAATTGCTCAAGCCTTCACATGATCTGCTATTAAGACAATTAGATATTTTTAATGGTACATTAAGGAACAGAGCAATCTAACCGTTCCATTTCTCGGGAATTATAGAAGGCCAAGGAAAATGTGATTAAATTGATAGTAATAAAATGGTTAATCATATTTCATTCTTCTTTAATGGAAACTGATAGAAGATGAGGGCTCTTTATAGTGTGCAATTTATGAGTTTCATCCAAAACAGATTATATTGTGTCCATTTCAGTGGAGAATTTGTCAGCAGAAACTGCAGTGGTCCTGTACCCATGTCCAACCCTTTACTCCAGAGCAGTGCTGATTCTCAAAGCTTACCCCATAACTTCCAGAATTCAATTTTCAAATCGTCTCTAAAGAATCCAGTAGCAATTTAAAAGTGTAGCAAGCAGTAGCTGGACTACTACACTGTCTGCACTTTTGACCTGTGTTATCAGCCAGCTTGCCATTTGATAGTCACCAAGACCTTGGTAACATGCAAGCTGATGTTTACGATCCCCACCCCATTCTTTTCTTTTGAGACAGGGTCTTCCTGTAGCCTCAGCTGGCCTAGAACTCACTGTGTAGACCAGGCTGGCATTGGTGTCACAGAGATCTGCCCGCCTCTGCTTCCTGAGTGCTGGGATCATGCTTGCCTTTATCCCCATTTTAATCATGAGGAAACCTACTTTAAGAAAAATTGAATAATTCTATCAGATCCACAAAATGAGAAATAGGCAAAACTATGACTAGAAATGTTATCTTTCAACTTCAGAACTTGTGGTTTTCCTAACAGGACTATGCGTGCGTGAGTGTGTGCGTGCGTGCGTGCCTGTGTGTGTCTGCGTGTGTGTGTTTGAGGGATATGTGTGTATGTTTGGGTGTGTGTTGGTGTGGGCATGGGTGCAAATGAGCTTTATCCTTCTGAAGCTTGACAGCTTATTTATATCACGAGTCCTTGTGACCCCCATATGCTCTTCTTATGAATTGGAATCTACAGAGACATGACACATTCACTTGTATTTTGTTTAGAAAGAGACACAGGTGATTTTCATACAAGAACAGATTGTGTCTCTCCAGATTGAGTGTGCTTCAGAGTTGCCTGGAGGGCTTGTTAAAGCATGCTCCTGGGACCCCATCTTCTGAGGTTTTAAATCTGCAGTTCTGGCTTCACCCAAGAATGTGCATTTCTAACATTCTAGGTGCTACTGTTACTGCAGCTGCTGCTTTGGGGTGTGGGGAGGGCTCACACTTGGAGAAACAGTCCAGAGATCACTGGTGCTGAGATCCTCAGTCTCATTTGTTTCCTAGACTCTACAATTTATCATATGAACCTGTGGAGGAACGGAAGGCATGTGGTTAACTTCCCACGCTTATTTGCTTTGCTGTTGGTTCTTCTTCTGTCTGTGAAGATAAGGCATGTAATTTTTTATAAAAATAATAAACTAGAAAAGCTTGCTAAATATGGTTTACTATATAATATTTTGTTTCTGTCCAAATCATTCATTCTGGCTACACACAGGTACATTTCCAACTGTAAGCACAAGCTTAGGACTTTAGAAGAAGCCAAAGATTCACTGACTATGGCAGTGAAAGTTCAGCTTTGTCCCAGACATTGCCATCTGCAGTTAGGCAGCAAGCATGGCAACACTTAAAAGTGGAAAATAATTGTTAAACTCTTACAAAGTATCACTAGCTGTAATGGGGAATTCAGCAGTATTCAAGAAAACATTTTTATGACATGTCAAGAAAAGCATAAATGAATAAATAACAAGCAAACACTTTAAATTGTCACTATTTATTATTTATGAGGAGAAAATGTCAAACTGTCTTCCTAGGGTGATCAAAGCGAATCTCTGAGAAGATGACATAATTAAGTACGTTTGAAAAGGAATCTGAATGTTTAATAGTAAATTGTATACAGACATGGGGGAAGATTTGCAGGCAACATTAATAAGAATTCTGAATATCTAAGCTAATCCAGGCATATCTGATTATGAACAAGTACTATAGTGTATCTGGAAGTTAATTAAGGGAGAAAATGGTATAAGATGAAGTTAGGAATGTAGGCAAAGACCAAGCGAACTGCAGCATTGGTATTGTTGTAAGGTTCTTCGGTGTTTGGGAAGTCCTTATAGATTTGGAACAAGATTGCAGGGAAATCCACTAGAACCTTTGCCAAGCTGAAGGTAGCTAGGACTCTAAGGTTTTATAATGAAAGGAAGAAAGAATGACTTTGCATTTCTTTTGATGTTGCATCTAGTGTACTAATGTACTAATGGATTGGATCAGGATTTCTATTTTTAAATCTAGACTTCCAAGTTTGGTGAATGATGATCATGTTTATTAGAATGAGGAGGAACCAGAGAGGAAAGGGCTTTACTGTCAGTTATGGGTTCGTAGAAGGCATACCTTCAAGTGTTGTAGGCTTCAACTGCTTTTATCAGTCCAAGTAAGGGTGCAGCTGTATGTACAACTGTGATGTTTCATTTTGTCAGTTGTTCATTAATGACATTTCAAAATCATATGTGATTCCTTAGATGAGGTTTTCTCAACCCTCACGCTCTTGAATTAGGGGTTTGTTTTTCCTGAAGCTGAAGGGATTGAGGCAGCACTGGAAATGTAACGAGTGAAAGAGAGAAGGTATCGGATCATTCACTTGGGACAAAAGAGAGACCTCGCCACGAGAATGCGCGGGAAGAGCTGAGGAGCTCCTGAGCTTTAGGGTCAAGTTTTCAACTCAAGGTTACTAATCACAGTTTTCATTTTACTGCAGACACATTCAGTAGTTTGGCTATGAGCTCACAGAGTTAGTCACACAGATTTAAATGCTGATTCTTCCCTGGGTAGGTGTCCTGCTTAGATCAATCTACACTCTGTGTTTCTCAGTTTCAACTGAGAAAGGAAAGGTTTCTTTTAGGGTCACTTGCAAGACTGTTGGTGTATATGAGGTGTAGGCTTATAGAGGTACTCCACACTGTTGTTAATGATGGGGACATAGCAGGAGAGAACTTGTCATATAGCACCTAGCTCCTGGTCTGTCATAGCTCTTAAAATTATAAATAGCAGCATACTCTGTGTTTGATTTTCCCATACATTGAAGAAAATTATTTTACTCTAAGTTTTCAAGGAAAATTAGAACCAAAATTGAAATGATCATTGACTGTTGAAAGTTGTAAACAAAATCTTACCTATGGTAATGACAAGGAAAATGTGTACATTCTGATAACTACATTTGTAATGTGGGCACAAAGGAAAAGAATAGAGTGGGAAAGGGCTGAATAGAGGCTGCCGTGGAAAAACCCACGCCAAAGATGTTTTGTTGCTATTGTTGTTGTTGTTTGACTTTATTATTGCTGTTTGTTTTACTGTTTTAGTAAAATTGCAAAGTCCAATGGCATACATTTGTTATTTATTCCTTTTAAAAGTATAATCTTTCATTTCCAAAGACAGCAAAATATACGACAGATACTACCACAAATTTGGCAGCTTGTGGTCTGTTGTCACCATGTGTAGCATTTTACTTGTGACATGTCAGCACACACTCAGGCAGTGCAGAAATGACCACCTTCACGGTGCTAAGATCTCTGGTTGAGATTGTCTGCCTTACAAGTTTGCTCTATTCACATTCTGGGATTAAACTGAAGATTACTAGCAAATAATGTACTTGATGGTAGTACATGATATGAGTTGAATTATTGGGAAGCTTCATTCGACCTTGAAAACAATGACAAATACTATGTGACCAAATCTCTACCCCATTGTACTTAGGAAACTCTGCTGAATTCCTTGCTTCCATCTGCTATAGAGCTAGAAAAGAAAGTGTATAAACAGAACCATCAAGATGAGAAGGAGAGGGAAAGTGAAATGAATATCAGAATAAAAGAAAAAGGGGAAGGAATAAACTGAGATAAGAACATGCTTTGATTTAAAAAAAAATAAAAAGGGTACTAAAGAACCAAACAGAAATGTTTTCTTTTGAATTGTTATCTCTTTTAACCATTCATCAAAACCACTGTGATAAAATTTATGCTAGAGGAACACTGATATTCTAACACAAAAATACCCTGTGGGGTGAAAATGAGCAAGTATTGCTTTCCCCACTTTTGCACCTGAACAGTGAACTGAAAGAAGGGAAACCGCATGTTCAAGGACAACCCAGAGGAACCAGATGGAAGGGAAGAAACACTTTCAAAATTAAGCAACATCTAACACTGGTTAGCCCTATGTCTCCTCTCCCCCACCACCTCCCTGTTTTATTCCATTCTGTTTATTTTTATGTTCAAAGCAAATCAAAGCAGCCCTGTTTACGTTTTAAATGTGCATAACCTCACATGGCTAAATGGGTACTCTGTAGGGCAACACAGTTCTAGAATGCTCTCACCGAAACCTCATTCCTCTTCCCAATCCTCTACTTTTTTATTATAGCTCAGATCTCTGTTCTTCAGTCCAGACTGAAACATAGTTTTCTGCTGGGGAGAAGATGACTATACCTATGCCAAGAGGACATCTCTGGCTTAGACACTCACTTCTTTAATACATTTTATTTATTATTTTTATTTTATGTATATGACTTTATTGCCTGCATGTGTCTGAGTGCACCCACGTTGTGCAATGCTACGGAGGCCAGAAAAGGGCATTGGATTCCCCTGGAACTGGAGTTAAGGATGGTTCGTAGCCACTATGTGAGTCCTGGGACGGGAACCTGGGCCCTCTGCAAGAGCAGTCAGTGCTCTTAACCGCTGACCATCTCTCCAGCCCCAACACTCACTCCTTTATCTATTATTTACATGCAGGACAACTCTGTTTTTAATTGTGAGACAATACAAAAACAGAATTTAGCACTTTAGTCATTTTTTCACTTTTTTTTAGAAGAAGCATTTCATTACATCGGCAGTGAAATATTCAATAACAATTTTCTGAGTTAGGCTGCATCTCTTACAAAATTGGCTGTACATTTTTAAGTTTACAGTTGAATTTTTACAGTTATACAATATTGTACTCAGTATAAACCCTATAAGTCATAAAATTAAATGAGGTTTTAACCTTTAAAATGATCTCCATTTCATTATTAAAATACACAGTTTCATGCAGAAAACTTTATTTTTAATGCAATTGACATTAAGGTTTGCACATGTGTTTCTAATAGCTATATATCAGATTATTACTAGTCACAGTCAGTTAGTTTCTGAGCTCCTTGGCATCTGAGCATGGATATAAAGTCATCAGGTAGATTTCAATGGTAATGTTTTTCACATTTTGATTCTGGTTCTGCTGGTACATCGTTGAGAGACTTTCCATGATTCCCAGAGAAGGCCACACCTTCAAGGCAGAGATCTCATGGTGCCTGGAGACTGTATTTTAAGGAAGTTCACATCACAGTGGTAACTAATGAATTCTTCCACCTCCCAGTGCTTAAAACTCTGCTGTTCATGTCTGAGCCCGAGCAGGAAGCAGAGTTGACTTCATGTTGCCACATCTCCAGAACCCGCCTGGCACTTGGAACACTTCAGCTGGATCAATGAAAGCAGGTTGGCACAGAGGCTGGTGTCCAAGGATTTTCTCTTCAGAAGCCTCTTTAGAGAGAAAGAAAGGCTGTTTATTGTTCCAAGTCAAATTCTGGGGATACCAGGCTATGCCATCCCCATGATGAGTTCAAAGGGACATGAAGGATGAGACACATGGATATTTAAAGTTTCTATTAATTTCTTGATTTTTCCATTATCTGTTCAGCATGACGCAAATTCCCATGCTTCCTCCTCAAATATAATACATTTTAAGAAAATTTATTTGTGTGTGTGTGTGTGTGTGTGTGTGTATCACACAGAACATCCCAAACCATCTAATTCAACAGACTCAATTCCCATAGCCTCCATCCCCCAACAAGAGCCCTTATACTCTGCTATCCCTGCTACCGTCTGCTGTGTTGTCAGCACCCCCCGCAGTTCCCCACTGCTTGTC
>NW_008351705.1:544085-567793 GCF_000622305.1 Nannospalax galili
AGAGTATGTTTGTTAAACATCCAAGAAGGTTAGTTCCACCAGTCTGATACTTTTCATTACTGTGTGCCATGTAGATAACTCTTGGGCAAAGACCAATTTTTCTCAAATAAACCTTACTGAGACATATATTTCTTGATCTGCTATGTATAATTTGTCAGTAGGTTGTAGGAGTAATATGGTTCCCTCTGGTTTTCAAAACTAGCTAGGCATTATTTATCTCTAGCATTATGTACATTTCAGTGTCATTAAGTAATATTCATGTTGTTTTAAGCCATTCCCCCCACTGTTCTGCATAACTGTTTTATGTTGGAAAGATGAATCTCTCTGTGCACACTGAGCATTGACTCTCCATCTCCTCCCAGGCCTTCCCAACCACTCCTCTACTTTGTAGTCATGCTTCCATTATGCAGACGTTCTCATAGGCATTGATTCACTCATGTTGCCTTTGTGACTGGCTTATTTGACTTAGTAGTTTCCTCAAAGTTCATCCATGCTGTAACATGTATTAGCATTTCTTTGCTTTCAAAGGCTGAAGAACTTTAACCATATGTATAGACCACATCATATTCAACCATTATTATGTCAAGGGGTACTTTGGCCCTTCATCTTTTGGCTACTAGAAATAATGCTGCTTTGAGCATATGTATGTAAAAAATGTATTCAAGTGCCTTTTTTCATTTCTTTTGGCTGCAACACCAAAGGCACATTTATTGGATCATATGGTAATTCATTATGCAATTATTTTGGGAATGATATCATTTTCACTGCCATTTCTTGATGACACAGGGAATGCTTAGTGAAGGTAAAGCCAACTCACATATTGATTAATATCTGACCATACTAATTTAAACATTGTCTGATATGGGTTAGTCATTCAGATCTTTATGTGATGAATTGGGCCTTTTTGAATTTATTCAGAATTCCTGACTGGCTAGACATTCTTATCCTGGCTCTGCCACTGCTCACCGCTTGATTTTAGAGAAGGTGCATACTTTATATCTAAAACAATGACTAAAATAATTTCTTACCTGTAATAGTCAAAGAGTTTATCTAATTAGCAACTGAGATGACTTTAAAATGTCTTTGACTATGTCAAAATACAGACTCATTTATGGTATTATCATAAATTATTACATATATAAATATATATGTATGAAACATCAATAAACTGGTTTACTAAACATCTCAATCTCTGTATGTGTCTACACCTCTCTGTTACTCTTTTCACTCCTTCCTTCTTCCTCTGTTCTTTGCTCTCTTTTTCTCTCCCTCCCTCTTTTTCTCTTCCTGCATTTACATGGAATTCCTAGAATTACCCTAGTTCTCTTTGTTTCAATACTTAGTTCTTTTTTAAACAGCGATGTAGAAATTGAAATGCCTGTTTGATTCACTGGGTGGGGGAAAGACAGGTTCTAGCACAGAACTGGAAAATATACCTATTATTCATTTCTCAAGTCACATGAGAACTAGTTTTTTAAAATCCTGAGCTTCATTATTCCATTTAATGGAAATAGTGATGTTAATGATGGAATTATCCTAAAAGAACAAACTATACATTTTCCTATGTCGCTGGTAAGTCTTACTGTTTCTCAAAAAATAAAGTTTCAGAGGTCCATTTGGAAATTTTCTTTCAGCCTCAATTTCAGGAATAGTCAGTGGGGTTAAATAACTGGAAAATTTGTCTACAGCACTAATTGAAGCATCAGTATCTAGGATTTCGAAGCTAGCATCCAGCTATGAGAGAGAACATGTGACATTTGTCTTTCTGGATCTCGGTTACCTCACTCAGCATGATTGTTTCTAGTTCTATATATTTCCTTCAATTTTCATAATTTCTGGTATTTTTAAGAGAGGAATAATATTTCATTGTATATATGTACCACATCTTCATTATCCACTCATCAGTTGATGGACGTTTAGCTTGTTTCCAGTTCCTGGCTATTATGAAAATGGCATCAATGAACATGAATGAACAGGTGTTTCTGTAGTAAAGTAAAGAATCTTTTGGGTGTATGTCCAAGAGTTGTGGCCTAATCAATGGCAGATCAATTTCTAGCTTTTAAAAGAATCTCCATATGGATTTCCATAGTGGCTGCACCACTTTGCATTCCCATCAGTAATGGATAAGAGTTCTCCTCTCTCCAGATCCTTGCCAGCATTTGTTTGTTTTTTGGACCTTAGCCATTCTAGCTGGGGTAAGAGATTGGAAATACTTTTGAATCTCATTCAAAAAAATGTATGTGTCATACTCTTTATATTCCATAGCTATGTTTTGTACTACTCAGAGAGCATAGTCTGAATTTCACCAGGAGCTTATTAAAAATGAAGACTCCCAAGCCCACCATAGACCTATGACTCATAACTCATATTGTAGCAATGCCCCTACTCACCCCAGATGCATGCTAGCAGGTAAGGTGAGAAACCTGTGTCTTCACTGAACTAAGATTGGGAGAAGCGTCTTGTATTTTCTTAATTGTGTACTTGGTGGAATTCCATAGGGCAAAACAATTTATATTATATTCTCTAAAATATGTTATCTAATCCTTTAACAAATTGAGATGTTTTTTAATTTTCTTAAACCTTTTTGATACTATATGTCCAATGTTAGTAAAAATGCCATTTTTCAGTTATAAAAATGTGTTCAAGTTGACATTGCTAGTAAGCAGCTGAGTAAATATGTGGACGATAGGGCATGGCTAATGAATTTGTGGTCTTTCCTATTCATGCTCAAGAGAGGTATCTATTTGATGTTGGAAACAATCTTAAGTTCCTAAACCACTGCAGTGGTAATAGAAGAATTTACCTATTTGTTCTTAAATCAAGAGGGAAAGTAATTCCTGACACCTTAGTGAAATACACCTGTGCAGACATGCTTGTCTCTATCACAGCAGCCTAATGAAGCTGAACGAGTGGGCTCAGTATGGTGATTGATCCTATCTCTCATAAGAATAGCTATGAATTGGAATACCCTGTTCATGCTAGTCAATAATCTAGTTACAACCATGATATTGCACAGATGACAGCCTTACAGCCATTCTAAATGATAAAGGAAATAAGGGACTATTTACAAAGATGTCCATTTAATCTTAAATTACATACCCACATTCCCTGTTGAAGAATAAAATTTCAGGGACTATGTTCATGAATGGAGAAGGAACTCTGGGTCAATTAAGGAAATATATTGAATTTTGTTTTCCTTTTCTATACTGACCCAAATATCACATAAGATGCCATGAAAATTCAGTTAGCCACAACAGCGTCCTGATTATTTTAATGGGGTAAAGATTGGGAGGGTGTCAGTAAATAACCCCCTCCAGAAACTAGCTAGACTTTGGAATAAGGACCGAAAACCAAAATAAATATTTCTACTTTTACATGCTGTATTTCCAATATCTCTTGGAAAAAATCCTGTTACAAAGTTTAGGACACTGTGTTGACTCAAGCCTTATCTTTCAGAAAACTGGAACAACTCCTACGCTTACTGTTCAGAAAGACTTAAAAGATTGTTACTGATAGGTGTGGAAAATAACCATGTGTATCCACTGATGATATGCTAAGTCTCTTCACAATGGGGAGCAAAGCTCATGATAAGAGTGAAAACTATCCTAAAATAAAATTTGAAGAAGTTCATTGAAGCCAAGTTTATGTTGATTATCATAAGTAATTGTTGTGGTTTTGCTTTCCAGTGTGTATGTACAGAGAACCATCCCTACATGAAATTGGAGAAAAGCAAGGACGTTCGAGGAAGAGTTCTGGAACACCTACCATGAATGGAGGCAAAGTCGTGAATCAGGATTCAACATAGCTGAAAACTCCTCTCTTCTTCCCTCTCATCCTCCCCTTCCCCTTCTCCTCCCTCCCCTTTCCCCACTTTTTCCAATAAATCTGCCCAAGGAGAGAGAAAATTAAAATAAAATGGCAACACAGGACTTAGTAGCTAAGATTCTGCACTCAAAATCTTCCTTTGTGTAAGACAAGAAAATTGAACCAAAGCTTGCCTGTTGCAATGTGGTAGAAATTCACATGCAGAATTATCACATATAAATGCAAAGGAAAAATAAACCAGGACTCCACAAACATTAAATTTAACTGTGTTGTTATTAATAGAGGGCTGAATGTTAACAAGAGATGACTATGATAAAGATGAAACATGGTTGTTGGATGATGGAAGGGATTTTCAGAAAATCAAAAATTGTTGTTGGACTCTAAATTCCTTAAGTTCTTGAGAACTCTGTGATGTATGGCTTTGTTTCATCTTTGTGTTTTCTTTAGACATCTGTAAAAGATACGCAGTTACATCCTGTTTGCAGGTTATTCTTTTGATCATGAAATTAAACTAGTCAAATTTACTTTTCTAATGCCTATCAGATATATAGCAGAAACCATTAAACATGAAGAAAAGTTTTAAAAGTTATTCTTGATGTTGAAAAGATTTTTATGTAAAAGATTAGGCTTGTGTTGAGTTTAATGGTGTTAGCTGCTTTCCATTTCTCCTAGGAGAATGCTTTATTTTTAACTAGGTATTGATCCATGGTTTCTTTTTCTCTTAGACATTTAGTGAAAAAGGTCTTATTGCATTGCTGAGGAGACTTTTGGGGAACCCTCTGTCATTGTCGTATTCAGGTGATCAGGTCATGAGGGATAAGTGACTTTTCCCATTTGATCTTTATTTTGATTTGTGGACATCTTTGAGAGTATAGGTGAGTGTCTAGCTGTCTTGGGAGGTTTTGAACCATATCTTGCAGCAAGAGAGGATGATGGATTTTGCATGAGGAAATAAGTCAGAGACCAGATCAAAGCAAATTTAAATCCTTTTTACATTGCCAGTTTTGTGTGCAGAACATTTTCCTAACTCTATGAGAACTTGGGAGGCATGGCTGTGAAATTCCTAACTTACCCATCCTGTGAAGACAGTGGCTTGTTTGTTGATATTTATTCACATTTATAAATCTAGTTGACAATTTTGTCTTCTAGAACACAGAAGGTCACTAAGTATAGGTGGACTTTTCAAGAGACAGAGAAAAAACATGGAATTAACAGCTATGATTCAAATAGACAAGGTTTTGAGGGTAGTTGAAAGTAATGAAAAAGAACTCAGTGTAAGAGCAACCAAACACACTGTTAAGAATACTAAAAGTACTAGAAAATATTAGCAAAGACATGGAGTTAAACCACTGCATTCAAATAAGTAGATCTGCTTAGCCCTACAAATCAGGAATGGTATAGAACACAAATTTAAACAAAACAAACCTGATTGTTCAAATGTATGCAGATTTATGGATATTATTAATGAGAAGACTTAGCATGTAACTTCTCCTATATCTTTACTGTCCAGCATGTATTATCCCAACTATGACTCCCTAAAATATATACACTCTGCAGAAGATTTAGGCCCTCACCTCAAACCTTGCACATTGGTTGCTATATTCTTTCAAGGTCAATGTAGTGTCCCTCACTCTACACAATCATTATTCCTCAATGTGATTCTTGTCCTTTATCAAGCACTGTATTTATGTTCTCTGGAAGGTATCAGATAATGAAATGGAGGAGTTTGCCTATAAAACTAGCAAGAATAAATGTTATGCATAGAGGCAAGACTTTTGAACACATTTTAAACTAGAATATATGGAAAGTAACAAATACATTTAGTTTTTATAAAAGGAGTGTTGTTCTTTTAGGAAAAGAATAACCATGTGAAGATACAAATCTGGATGTATATTCATTGTCACTGTTGATCCAACTTAATTACAAATACACCTGTCACTTCAAGGACCAAACAAATCCCAAGCACAAAGCCTTACTTTATTTAAAAAAATAAAAAAGAGGCTTCAACAAAATGGGACATGGGCTCCTTTAGCATGAAATGACAGGATCGTTTGTGGTGATATGTTTACTCAACCATAACGTAGCTAAGGGTCTCACAGGAAACACAATTGACTGATTTACAGTCACCCATCTCACTGAAGATTTCATGACAGAAGATACTTAATCCAGTTACTTATGAAAAATATAATACTGTGATGAATCTCTAATAAAAACCCTTCTCTATTTTCAGTGCTTGTCCATTATTCATCGTCCAGACTCACAGTTGTCCTCACACTGACAACAGTTAAGAAGGAGCTTTCTGATCACCCAATTTATGTATTGTTTGCTCTCCACATCCTGCTAAGCAAATATTTATTGCACCAACTATTTTGGAAATTAGCTTTTAAAAATATTACAGCTGATTTCAGAGAATGAATCGGAAGCTTCACATTAATTTCATGCTTAAACTGACAAATACTGTGGTTTAGTGCATAGGGTAAACGTTTGTTTAACATCTCACTACTTTTTAATTACATTAAAATCACTAATAGAGTCAGTATTCACTGTCTTCAGTTTCAAACTATATTAAGAAATATAAACATGTAATCATGCTCTGTCCTTCAAAGACATGAATGAGTTTTAACGGCTGTTGTTCAGTTGTGTTTCAAGTATAACAACTTTTCATTGTGGTTTCATTATCCTACTTTCTAGGTTCAACTCATCTATCACCTGTTCTTCTTTAAATACAATATGGGTTTTGTTTTTCTTTTTTTCCAAAAAAATACAAGAGGGTATTCCCAGGAAAGGCCTCTAGCAAAGGGTTGCTGGAGTCCTTATGTTTTAAATTATAGGCATGATATGATAGTGAAAACAAAAGTTTGGTGAGTCTCACAAAATTGCTTCCTGGTCAACATTCTGTACTTGAAATTCCAGATAGACAAAGGTGCAGGAACAACTGGTACTGAGGTTCCACCTGCTAATTTAGAGACTTAATGCTTCAGGAAACTGCAACCCAGAAGCCATTCTCTTCTTGATCATATGATGGGTTTGACTTTGAATTGTACACATGAAGTTCATAAGACATTTTTAGCTATTATGGATTGCCACAATAGCTAGACATCAGTGTAGCACAATGTGATTTTTTTCATGAGCCTCCTTCTAATTCAGAAAACGTGTATAGAAGAATTCCCAAACTTAAGAAGATGATAATAGCTGCAAGGTATTATTTCCAAGTTGGTGATCCTGCTGTGCCACAAGGAAGAGTTAGAGGATCAAAATGAGTAAAGGATGGAGGATAGCTTGATTGTTGTGTATTAGAAAGCTTTTAGGTCTCAGTCTGGAACCACTGGCTAAAATAAATTATATCTACAACAGAGATTATTTATGTTTTAACATACTGACCCAGAAGTAGAAAATCTACCCTTGCACCCTATGGGTTAAACTTTAGGGCCTTGCTCTTCAGAAGGTTTTCCATGATGTTGTTTAATTTTATCTACACAAGGTGAGACACAGTCAGACATCAAATTTCCCTACTCATTTTAATACCATTAAAGGCTGAGGTATTACTCTGTGATAAGATTGTAAATAACATTTTTTAAGTCAGAATCACATTTAAAACTGTGGACTGTTCTACAAATATATATGTGTATATGTATATGCTTCTGAAATGAGGATATATTATATAAAGTTTTTATTTGATCTGTGAACTTTAGTTAGGTAATCAAAAATAAAGAGATTTGAATGCAAAACTTTATATATAAATGTATATTTCTAATGATAGTACAAATTGCCACTTTATAATAAAAAAGAAAAAGGTGGGAACAAGCCAAAAGCACATGCTCCTTCAGAACACTGGGGACTTTTATTCCCCTTTCTGATGCAGGCATAATTTTTTAATGCTTAAAAAGCTATCTTAGAAAGCTATAATTCCGACACCGATTTCATGATAAGATTGAAATTTTATGGTTGAGAGATAGGGAAAGGAAGCGAAATGCCGATCTTGATTTATTGAGAATTTCTTTTGGAGCCCATATTAAAAAGCCAATATTTAAGTCCAAGTTGAGTGAAAATTACTAATGTTCAGAGGTGATCCATTGAACTTCAATAACAAACGGAAGCAAAAATGAGAATATTTAGCATTAGCATTAAAATAATGTAACAAACATTACATCATTAGTTTTACTATCTGGAAATGGTGAGCTGTTGTTTCTTCGTCTTTGCTCCAAGCACAATTTAATGGCAGTAGCATTCATTTGACTCAAAGTTGTTTAAAAAATCCAAAATACATACACATGAACAGAACTGGTATTAGCTTCATCTCAAAGTTAAATGATGTAAGATTAAGAAATTATTGAACTAAAATGTTTAATAAACATGTTAATATGAGAAACTGAGCAAATTAATGATTCATTTTTACATTAAAGCACAGATTATTTAAATCATTGTTTTTTGAAATCAGCTTTGTAAAATGTTTATACACCACAACCTTCCTTAAATGAAAAGAAATTAAACTTGTGAGATACTCATATGTGTAGAATACTGGCACTCTCTTTAAACATTAAACTCTTTTGAGAAGTCTCTTTATTTTAGTGTGTCTATCCTAAAGTGTGTTGCTAAAAAAAAGGTGTTGTCTTGCCCAGTAGGTTAAAAATATGGATTTATAGATGGGAAATGAGTTAAATTTTATTGAACAGTCCAAAGTAAATATTAATGTCTCATAATAAAGCTATGTGTAGTCACCTGAACTATGCTTTTCTAGGATTAAGAACTAGAGTCTATCCATTTATTTTTTGCTCTTAATTTACTAATGAGACACTTAGTTGATTTAAAATGACGAGCTAAATTACAGTCTCTAAAGTTCAAGAAAGGCAGACACATAAATAATATGATATCCCCTAAACATGTGTTACAATTATACGTTACTAAGAAATTATATGCCACTGATGATGCAGAAATGAAGTCTAGGAGAGAAAAGATTGCAGAAAATGAAAAGATACTTGTATGTGGAAAAAAGTAACAAATGGATGATCCAATAGAAGAAAGAGCTTAAATTAGAGGCATGTGTATGTGCAAACCATGACTTGTTTGGGAGATGCTTCAGAATAAAACAAGGAAAATGTCTAAAGGAGGAGCTTGGAAGGAAACTGAGCTGAGATTAATAAAAATTTTAAAAATTATGCAAGGCTTTGTCAATGCCATCTTTGGATTAGTTTGAGTCTTTATATCTTTTAGGGCACTTTGGTTCTCATACAGAATCCTCAAGGTGGTGGTTCATGTAGCAATTCCCAGTATCACCACTGGGGCTTATTGTCTCTGTATTTCCCTTCGCTCTCTCTTTACATGCATCTATCACTTCCCTCTTTGGAGTCTGGAATTCTTTCATAGTTGCCAACATTGCAAATATATATCACATTGTAACCCCCCCCCATGCGTAAAAAGATTCTCCTCACATCCCCATGGTCCAATCTGGGTTATATGTGCATACTTTAATGAACCACTGTTGATGCTAATTTGAGATATGTTAGAGGTTGGATTTTACTACAAAGATTCAGTTTCCCAAGCATTATTAAACTCATGCTGTGAAAAAGACACTGTGCATCACTGAAAAGGAGATAAATAGACACAGTCTTGGAGTGATAATTCTTTGTCAGCCTGTGTAATGAAAACGTTTGTGTGACTGAGAATCAATAGAATGGGTAGAAACAGTCATTCTTGCTAGGACACAGAATTTCCTCTTAGATATAGCTGAATCATGGCTCACTATAATAGTAAAAAAAAAAAAAGACTTGAAATCAGATACAGTGACAGAAAAAGAAAAGTGATATAAATCTAAAGGAGAGATTGGGGGTTTATAAGCAGGAAGAGGGCAAGTGACACCTTTGATAGTGTCTCAACATACACAGCATGCCTCTGCTTTTAGATAACTATCACATAAAAGAGATAGAAAACGAAGTTTGACTCTTCTGTATTAGAAATTTATACTATATTAACTTTCAGTACTTATCGAAGCACTTCTATTGTTAGGTTATTGCAGAATGATCAAGATGACACCCCACACACTCACTCTGGGGTTTAAACTCTGGGTTATTAGGAACCTCAAAATCATGGGGCCGGGTATACATGCCCTTCCTAATCCCCTATAAAATATCATGTGTTTGAACACTGTAGATGATGGTAAATATATTAACCTTCCAAATCATCATCTTCCAATTGTGGATAGTATGGTTTCATGTTTGGCATTAATATCAAATACTTGTGTTGTCTTCTTACAAAGAATCATCCAAATTTTCCATTGACTTTCAATTTTATATTTTTCCAGATGAGCTAACACACTTTATTTGAAAATATGCATCCTCTAATCACAAGCTTCCACAATTAATTTTCTTAAGACTTGAAAATGCTCATATTTTGTCATATTTTCTAAATTTTGAAAGCTTTTCTAAAATATACTATATTTTAATCACTCTTCCATGACACTAATATTCATGCTTCCGTATTATAATGTGGTGTCTTCAGAAGTATGCCCATGACCTGGAGAGGCACACAAAGACGCACTAAGAGAAAGCCTTTACTCTATGACCTTCACGTCCAAACACGCACGTCTTGCTTTCCCCAACCCCATTTTTATTTCTTGCCTCGTTTTTCAGTTTTTCTTATATATTTCCAGATTGTTTCAATATTTGTTGGACTGACTTGGTTCTGAACTCATTTGTGAAACATTTCTTAATATTTTTTGAGGTATTGTTTTCAATGCTGCAGGTTCATCTTAAAATATACCCCTAATAGATTTGGTTGGCACCTAACATTCACAACATTCACCACTATGAAAATAGCAGTATAAGTACATTATGAAAGTTCTTTAAATTTGAAGTCTGAACACAGAATTTATAGAAATTGTTTGAATAACTCAAAAACATCAGCACAGTCAAGCACGGTCCTTATAGCAATTTCCAGGCTATGGCTAAAGTCTCTGTAATTACCAATATTTTTTGGTTAATTAGTCATTTATTCACAATTCTAAGTGACTGTTCTAGTTCAAGGCATCATTTCCACATTTATCCAAAGAAAGAATGAAAGGGAATCTGGGAAGGTGTAGTTCCCCATCAAGAAAGAATCTTTCCCAGGAACCTTCAGCTTATACATGTCATGGACAAGACGTAGAGTTTCATTAGTGAGGAATAAAGCTGAATTGATATTGAGCAAGGAATTATAATTTGTGTGACAGCACAAAGTTTGAGCAGTCCTTGAGGTTTGTTCTGAGCACAGTTCCTTTCACTGAGCACATCCTGCTGTTACAGACCCTGATAGATATACCAGGCTATTAAGGTACTGAAGAAACAGCTTACCATATGTAAAGTGCTTGGCATGAAAACATCAGAAACTGTTTGATTCCCAGCACCCATGTAAAAAGCTTGACATGGTGGTTTGTGTTTTTAATTCTAGTGCTGAGGAGGGAGAGACATGAGGATCCCCATGTCTCTCTGGTCAGTCAGCGCAGTCAAAAAGGTCCCAGGCCCTGTTGAGAACCCTGTCTCAAAAATCAAGATGAGGGGTCTGGAGAAATGGCCCAGCAGCTAAGAACGCTTAGTATTTCAGCAGAGGACCTGGGTTTGGTTCCAGCTCACATGTAACTCTATTTCTATCATTTGTAACTCTATTTCCAGGGGATCTGATGCCTGTTTCTGGCCATCACAACCACCAGGCATGCATGTGGCACACATATAAATATACAGGCCAACACTAATATACATAAATCAAGAAATAAACAAATCTTGTAAACAAAATCAAGGTGAACACCTCTGAAGGAACATCACCTGATGTTGGCCTCTAGCCTCCACATGTACACAAACACCTTTATACACTCTCACACACAGATAAGCACACCAAAGTTGAGTTCAGGGTAACAGTTTCTCTAACAAATTGAGCCATAACCATTCCTACTCTGTTTATATAGCACATGTCTTGGTAAAGAGCAGGATGAGGGACATGATGGAGATATATGGAAGAAGGGTTTCTTTCTGTCAGTCCTACAGATTGGAATGGAACTATTTTCTATATTAGGTACACAGAAATCTCAGCCAAATCCTTGAAGAGATGGGTTGGCTCAGTTTATCTAGTTAACTAGGATAATATCTACCAACCTCACTCCCAAATTTAGTGATCTGACTGATAAACAGCTCAATTCACATGGGCAGCAACATGAACTAAGCATAGCCTATGGTCATGGTGACAAGTATATGCCTTAGCAACCTATTTTCCATCTCATATACTTAATACTATTTCTGATGTGGATCAAAATAGAAGACTGTGACCTGTGAGAACACAGACACCATAATTATATGTACATTTGAGGTGGCTGTCTGCTTCTAGGATGCAGAGTAGATTCCTATCTAGAACTTGGTTGTAAAATCAGGAATTATAATAAACTCTCTCTAGTTCCTCATGGTTTCGTATATCTAGACCACCACATCCTTACCTCAACAGTTAAGAAACATGTTCTGGTCAAGTGTCTATATCTTTAATAAGCATCCATGAGATTATTTCATTTCCAGCCTTTTCTAGCCCTATAAGCAAACAAATAATTGGGTTTTTTCAGACTTCAATATTGTTATGTGTAGTTAGTATATATTTATATGTGTGTGCATGTATGTGTGCATGTGTGTGTAGTTATATATATTTTTAGTTTTTATTATTGTTTAGGACATATTTAGTAGTTTTTAACACTTGCTACATATTACAATCATCTTAGAACTCCTAAAACACATATCAGAAATACTGTCTTACCCCTGGAAATTCTGATGTAATTAGTTTAAAGATAATGATTCTCATCTTCTGGGATTGAAAATCATCCTACTAAAGTGAATTCTTGAAAACTTACAGGCAATATTTACTGAGTTCCTATTCAATGGTGAATTGTGCTTAGTCTCCAGAGTATAAGTTGTAAATGCTCAAAAGAATTATGAGAAGATTCCCCTTTTTTCTTTTGATTTTTTTTTAGTTTTTGTGCATTTCAAATAATAGATCTTAATCAAATTTAGACCCCCTCCTTCATCTATGTCCCTGATAACCACCCCCAGCAGATTTCATGCATTCTGTCATATATATTAAGTCTTATTCAATCAAGCATTTGTACCCAGATGTCCCTCAGAGTGCAAGTTCATCCACTGGAATCTAATCAACCTATGTAGAGTCACTCCCTTAAAGAATATCTACTCTCCCTCAACCAGCAGTAATCAGGCGCCAATACTCCTTTGGCTAGGGTTGGGGTCTGCTGCCCCTTTTCCCCATTCTATGCTGGGTTTTTTGTCTGATTGAGTCGGCATGGGTCTTGTGCATACTGTCACCATTGTTGCAAATTTCTATGAGAAAGTTCCCAGGGCCTGAAAGTCTCTGTTTCCTTATGTTCATTCTCTTTTTGACACAGCTTGGATAACTTGAGTATCAGGCAATATAGGCATTGAATTTGTGAATTGTTTCCACAGTATTCCATCATCTTGCTTAATCACTTAGAGATGGCATAGTGGTATATTTTAATACATCCCCATCAATAATAATTCTGATTACTAGTGGTCTCAATGTCCCAATTAAAAGGCATAGATAGCAGAATGGGTCATGAAACAGGATAATTTTGTTTCCTCAAAAAAATGCACTTCACTATCCAAGATAAGCACCACCCTAGGTGAAAGAACAGACAAAGGTATTCCAAGCAAATGGAACCAGGAAACAAGTGAAAGTCACTAGTCTAACAAAATAAGTATTATGCCAACACATGTTCAAAGAGATAAAGAAGGTCACTTCAGATTGATTAATGGAATAATCCATCTAGAAGACACAATTAAAATATATACTACTATACTTAAAGTCACAGATAAACCCCGACACAGTAAAAGTAAGGGACCTCAGTACCCCATTTCTACCAGTAGACAGGTCATTCATGTGAAAAATAATAACTCTAAATGACACCATAGATCAAATGAACTTAACAAACATTTGTAGAACATTTAACTCAAATAGTACAAATTCTTCTCAGCAGTCCATAGGGCATACTGTAAAACCAATCACATATTAGAACACAAAACTCATCTCAACAAATAAAGGAAAATTAAACTAAATTCTTGGATTTTATTTGACTACCATGGTATAAAATTAAGAATCAATGGTGGGGAAAACCACAGAAAGAAACAAACTCATGGACACTCAGCAATGCACTATTGAACAATGATGAGGTCATTGAAGAAACCAAGAAAATAAAAAGTTCAAATATATAGAATAAAGAATGGAACACGTCAACCAGAATAGAATGAAAATGAAAATGCAATCTAGAGCATGGGGTGCAATGAAGGCAACTGTCAGAGTGAAGCTTGTGGCTTTAGTTACCTATAATACAAAATCAGAGGGCTATCAAATAAATAATTCAATGATTCATATCAAACCTAAAAGAAATGGATGAATTTCTAAATGCATATGACCTACAAAGGTCAAGCAAAGAAGAGATTAAATTTTTTGTCAACAGGTTTATCATAAGAAAGAGGATTGATTTCTTTTGTTTTGTAGATTTTTAAGATGGGGGTCCCACTGTAGCCCCAAGTGGCCTGGAAATCCCTATGTAGACCAGGCTAATCTCAGTCTTACAGAGATCTACATGTAGAACATATCTCAACAAACAAAGACAGTGTTCAAGTCTGTAGCCAACATCATGCTAAATGGTAAAAAAAAAAAATTCAAAGTGCTTTTATTAAACACAGGAATAAAGCAAGGAGTCCATTCTCCACTCCTTTTCCCTATAGTGATTAAAGTTTAGCCAAGATTATAAAAGAAGGAGATAAAAGGAAACAAATAGACGTGATCAGAGTATCCTTATTTGCAGAGGGTGAGTCTATACATAAAAATTCTCAAGACACCCCGAGAAAACAAAGTGGAAGGACACAAAATTAGCATGCAAAAATCAGTAACCTTCCCATGTAACAGTAGCAAACATACTGAGAAAGGAATCAGATTTACAATCCCATTAAGAAAAATTTAGAAAGTACCTTGGAATAAACCTCATCAAGAAAAAGACTAGTATAATGAAAATTTCAAAACACTGAAAACAGAAATAGAGGAAGACACTAGAAAGTGGAAAGACTTCTGATGGTCACAACTGGGCAAGATAAACATTGTAAAAATGGTCATCTTATTAAATCATCTGCACCTCCTGTACCTACACGGCAGCACACAATCAGCTGCAACTCTAGTTTCCAGGGGCTCTGATGCCCTCTTCTGGCCTTCTGACCTATTCTGGGCACTGCATGCAAGTGATGCACTTGCATTCATGTAGGTAAAACACTCATACACATAAAATTAAAATGACTAAATTTTTTTTTTTAAAGGAAGGGAGATAGAGTTAACATAGGTAGATAGTGCTGACCTAGAAGCCATTATTTATCAAACAAAAACATCAGTGCCAGGTAGAGTGTACCTCCTTATGAGTTCTTGGGTTCGGTAGGTTGTTAGAGAGCTCCCAAACAACACAGACTATTGCCATTACTCTTTGTTTACCACCATAACTAAATAATAAGTCACCTCTGGTAAAGATACTGTACACTTCATAAGAAACAGAGAAAGCAAGTCAGAACTGAGCTAGAAGCTTTCTCCCTGCTGGCTGCTTTCATAGTACCAGAGGGTGCCTATGTAGGCAGCTCAGGTAGATAAAGGGTCAATAATCATACAGAGCTGTGAATCTTAGGAACTACAAGGCCAACCACCCAGGTAAGATGTACCCACTGATGCAACAGTTGGTGTGACTGTTATGGGGGTTACCAGTTACTCTCAGATTGTATTTGAGGCTCATGCCAAAGGACAGAATGCATGCCTTATACTATAAACTTGGCCAAAAAAATATGGTTGGGGAAGGCCCTTGGGGAAACCTCATTATTGTGCTTTTAGCTGAATTGTCATGGCCTTGGAGTCAAACCACAGTCAAACTAATGATGTTTTTACCCACCCTTATACTCATCCTTCATCAAAGAAACCACTTTGCAGTGAAGGGTGGCAAATTCAGAGACTCATGACTGTTCATGAATACAAGACAGTTTAGTCCTGAACCCTAAGAACATTTGTACCATTCCCTCTAAGGCTCTGGGAACACTGCAGAAGAGAGAGCAGAGAGAATGTAAAACCTAGAAGATAAGGAGAAGACATGTGAAATGCTATCTTCGGGACATAACATACCCATTGCAAACATGATCTCAGAGCACCTGAGGTGGCTTGCACTAGACCTCCACAAAATTGGGTCTGTAAATAGCCACTCATGGTTTGGGGAAGGTTCTTGGGGCCCTACTCTTTTCCCCACCAAACTTTTAGTGACTGACACATTCTAGCCATCGGTAGTATACTAAATAGTGAGTCCATCAGGATCCAGTGGATATTTCCAAACCCATAGCTGCACAAATTATAATGGTTAATATCATAGTGTCACAAAACAAACAAGAAGGGATAAATGTGGGAAAAGAACCTGCAGGAAGGAGGTGGGGGGGATATCAGGGGTGGGAATTAGGTAAGAGAAGTTGGGTGGATAGAGTAAACAATGCACTATATAGGCATATGAAACTGTCAAAGAACAAATCTAATCAATAACAAACAAAGTAAGAAAATAAGGCACTCCAAGTAGTCCAGAGCACAGGCCTTTTATCCTAGCTCGTAACAACCAGTCCATTTTGTTCCCATCAGCTCCCTTTCAGCCTTGGGCCTATCCCTCTGAGGCTGCTCGAGACCACCTGACTAGCCCTGATGAATTATTCAAATCCCACTGCACCCATCCCTCTGCTTTGGAACCATCTCTAGTCCCTCCCACTGCTCCAGAGCTTAAGCCTTCTCTGCTACCTAGTATGAACCAGCCCATCCTGTTCACATCTGCTATCCTTGGGCCTTGGTCCTGTCTCTCTGAAGCTGTCAGAGAGTGCCTAACTAGCTGAGATGTGTGTCTCTCTCATCCCTCTCAGTCACTGGCCACAAATCCACAAGAGCAAAGAGAGCAGAGGTGGAGAGCAGGGTCAAAATGGCCGTGCGTATGATGGAAAAAGCCTTCCCGAGTCAGCTTCAGTGAGATAGCTCATTTATTCAGCAGGGGTAGGGGGGATATAGGGTGAAGACGGCAGCCAAAGTTTTACCTGATAGGTGCTCATAGTATGCTGTAGTTACATGTGGCAGGAGGACCCTATCATCTGGCTAGAGTGCAATACCTAATTATCATACAGAAAAAACCTAAGGGCAGTTTTTGCAGGTAACTATGCCAAAGGTCATGTTCCAAATAAGGCCAGGCATCTGTGCTTGGAGACACTTTGCAAATAAGGTCAGGCAGAGAGTAGGAAGCCCCTGCTGAGAAAGGGAGTCCTCCATCTAGTTCCATTGCAGGCTTAATAGCAGGGTTCCCCAACATTGGGAGAGATAGCTAGATCCTGTCATGCAGGGTCACCATTTCCTGCTTTGTAGCCAGCTTTCTCCAGGGTTCACACCTTCTTTGCTTAGCTAGTTAGAACCAGTCTAGCTGATACCCATCACCTCATCACCTCAAGTTGGTCCTAGGCTCCTTTGTGCTCCAGGAGGGCTCCAAACTAGCCTTTCTTGATCTATCCTGACCCTCCAATAAAAAAATCAAGAGAGAATCTGAAACCAAGACCAACTAACTATTCACACCAAATCAGAAAGGAGCCAAGCTCTACCAACAATATAAGTAGGATCAAACTTTAATGGAATAAAGGCAGGCTTATTTTCATAAAAGGAAGACAAGCAACATAAAGAATCCATATGTGCAGACTACGATGAAAAACTACAAAGAATATGAAAAACTAAAATAACATATTATTTTAGATTTTCATATTCCCTACAAAACCTCACCAGTACTATAGAAATGTTCTACAATGAGAACTGCCTTCAGGAATCCCAGGACACAGAATTTAAAAGAAAAATCATAAACATGATCAAATAATTCAATGAATTTAAAGGACACACAAAAAACACTCAAAGAACTCAAAGAGGATAGGGACAAACTTCTGACTGAAGCTCAAGAAATAAAAATTTATGGATGAGTTAAATGACAAAGACAATTCAGGATTTCAAACAGTGAATTCACAAAAGAGATAGAAATACTGATGAAAACGCAGGCTGAAATGAAGATGGACATGAAAACCTCAATAAGCCAATTTGAAATGACAGGAGAAAGTCTCACCAACACAACGAAAGGCATGCAAAAGCCCAAATCTACAATCATAGGCACAGAGGAAGGAGAAGGATCCCAGGTGAATTGCATTCACCAGATCGTCAACAGGATAACAGAAGAAACTTTCCTGGAATTAAGGAAAGACATACAAGAAGCACACAGAACACCAAATAGACAAGACCAAAATAGAAACTCCCCACAGAACATCACAGTTAAAGCATTACATATACAGAACAAAGACACAATACTGAAAGCTGAAAGAGAAAACAAGTTATATATAAATGAAAACCCATCATTATTATAGCTGACTTTTCAATGGAAGCTATAGAATTCAGAGGAGCCTGGAGCAAAGTATTCCAAGTTCTAAATGACCACAGATGCCTAGCCAAAGTACTTTACCCAGTAAAACTGTTTATCATAGTCAAAGGGGAAAGAAAAATCTTCAATGACACAAAATAAGCTGAAATAATTCATGTCCACAAAACTAGCCCTACAGAGAATATGCAAAGCAATACAAAGAACATTCTTCACACAAATACAAACTTCCAACCTAAAATTCATATGGAAGGACAGAAGACCAAGTTTAGCCTAAATAACCTTGAACACAAAGAATAATATTGAGGGGATTACCATACCAGACCTCAATCTATATAACAGAGCCATAGTCATAAAAACAGCATAAGACTGGCACAAAAAATAGACTTGTAGATCAATGGAAAAAAAATTAGAAGAGTCAAACATGAGTGCATGCAATTTTAGGCACCTGATATTTGACAAATGTGTCAGGAACACACATTCAAGGAAAAATAATCTCTTCAACAAACAGTGCTGGAAAAATTAGAAATCCATGTGTAGAAGAATGAAATTTAACCTATACTTACCACCTTTCACAAAAGTCAACTCCAAGTGGATCAAAATGTGAAGCCTGAAATATTGAAGTGATTAGAAGGAAACATAGGCAGTAACCTACAAGATACAGGTGCAGGAAAGGTCTTTCTAAATTGGAAATCAGTTGGTCAGGAAGTATAGTCAGTAATCAACAAATGGGATCTCATAAAACTAAGTAGTTTCTGTACAGCAAAGGAAACAACCACTCAAGTGAAGAGGAAGCCTATGGAGTGAGAGAAATGTTTCACAAGCTACCCATACAACAGAGAACGAATATCCAGAATATACAAAGAACTCAGAAAACAAAGAAGCAAGAACCCAAATGACTTATTTAAAAAAATGGGCTATGAATCTGAACAGAGAGCTCTCAAAAGAAGAGATAACAATGAGTAAGAAACATCTTAAAAGGTGTTCAATGTCCTTAGTAATTAGGGAAATGCATATCAAAACTACTTCAATATTTCATTTAACTCCATTCAGAATGGCTAAGATTAAAAGAACAAATAACACCAAATCCTGGCATGGATGTGGGAAAAGGGGAACCCTCATTCATTGTTGGTGGGATTGCAAAGTGGTGCAAACATTGTGAAATTCAGTATGGCACACTCTTAAAAAACTAAAAATAAATCTACTGTATGATCCAGTCATACCACTTTTTGGCATATACCCAACAGACTCATCCTACTACAAAGATACTTGCACAGCCGTGTTTGTTGGTGCTCTCTTCACAATAGCTAAGAAATGGAAACAACCTAAATGTCCCTCAACTGATGAATAGATCGTGGAAATGTGGTACATTTACACAATGGATATCTTCTCAGTCGTAAAGAAAAATGAAATTTGCAAGTAAATGGATGGAACTAGAAGACTGTTATACTAAGTGAGCTCACATAGACTCAGAAAAACAAGTGACATTTTCTCTCTCATTTGTGGATCTTAGCACTTATTTGTGTGTTATATCCTGATGAAACCACAGGAGCAAGGAAAATGGAAAAGAACCATGAGAAAAGGGGGAAGAAGGAGCTGGAGAGAAGGGGATAGTCAGAGACTGGTGTTATTAAGCAGGAAATGAGGGAAAGGGGGCACACTAACAGGATGAAGAAGAGAGGGTTATACAGGGTGAGTGAGAAGAGTGATAAATGATACTTAAGACATTATAAAAAACCAGAGGGAAATGTATTAAAGTCCTGTCAAAAAACACACAAACAATAAATATATGAGTGCATGTATATAACTGAAGGCTATATAACAAGAAACACAGTGCCAGGCAGGGAAACCTCCCTTTGAGTTGTTGGTCAAGGTAGTTTGAGGCATTCCAGAAATAACACAGGCTATCACTACAGCCCATGCTGGCCTCTTAGAACTTGAAGGTAAGACCCTATTGAAGACAGGCCACTGTTTGGACACAGGACTTGGAGCAATGGAGCTGGAACTGACCTGGAAGCCACCTCCTCCTAAGGCCAGCTCTCATGGTATCACTGGCTACTATGTCACTTCTAAGGGAGAAAGCTAAGAGACGGTCCTACCAAACTGCAAAGCCTAATAAACAACAACAAATGACCCAGCAAAATATCACTATGTGTACAGCAGTGGTACTTTTACCTTGGGAGTAGTTAACAGCTGTCTAATTGGAATTAAGGTCTGTTCATCAGGAGGGAACACATGGGGTGGTACAGTAAACATTGCCAAATACACATGGCTGGAGAGGTTTTAGATCCTAGAGAAAAGCCTACTTTTTCTCTATCCCTAAACAAAAATAATTTCTTACTGCATTCTAAATATGCACCCTCATATTTACAGACAAGTGTACCTTTCACTCTTCATCAAAAAACCTTCATTTTGGAACTATTAAAAAATTATAGAACTCGTCAAATATAGAGAATAATCGTCTCTGAGATGCTTAACTGTAAGTAATACATCTTCAATGTTCATCTCTTACCTCTCACCAGAGAAGTTTCCTAATGCAGCAGATCATGATTAATACAGAAATCCATAATTGGTCATTATTCAGAGAACAAGAGGCCAGAGAATGCTTATCTTTGACTAGGACACCTATTTCAAACCTCTGCCTCTCAAGGCTCAGGGATTATTGCAGGAAGCAGAAAGTTGTAAGAGCTGGCCAGGGTGGATGGAATGGATGACAGCAAGGAAACAAATATTCCCAGACAGCTGGCCAGTTACTCATATGAACTCTCAGCAATGGTGATGGCATGCGGATGTTCTATGCAAGATCAAACCCAAGAAAATCTCAGCATAGACATGGTCAAATGCATAAGAAACCCCAACTCAGCCTAAGGAACTTTTGACAGTTGATGACTGCTGAGAGGGGAAAGACAGTGTCTTATAGGATGGGACTCTTGTGAGGCCTAGTGAATGGACCCACACAGAAGGACATTTGGTGAGACAAATAAGACTCTATAGGCTATATTATATATATATATATATATATATATATATATATGAGTGTATATTAAATTTGGTGGGCATCAGTGGGTGCAGGTGCAGATAGGGGAGGGGATCTAAATACCATCAAAATATATTGTATAAAAATCATAAAAATTCATAAGAAATTCACTCAAAATTTTAAGAAAATATGCATGAAAAGTGAATTCACATAACGGGGAACCACTGCATGACATCTCAACAATATGGCTTCGTAAGCAAAACCTATGTAATGACCACACCAGTTGACATTCCAATATGGATGGGAGAAATTTCACAATGTTCTACCTCTAGATGAAGAGCTATAGGCAATCAGTTTCTGTTGAGAGGGTGCAAATGAGTTTCTTTGGGGCTATAACTCCCTGATAGATTATCCATTCACAAGTGCTAAACCCTAAAGACATGTACACACAAGCACCATCATGACTATATATATATATATATATATACACACACACACACACACACACATAGCCATAGTAATTAAAGAAGAAACCATTAAACTGAGATGGAAAAGGGTCATGAGAAGAGTTGGAGTGTGAACTGGGAGGAGGAGAAATTCTGTAAATACACTACTCATGAGTATTTATGCATATAATTTTCTAAAAGTAAAAAATTTAAAAAGAAAAATATATTTGAAACAGAAAAGTACTGAACAAGCGAAGGATGAAAAATAAAATCTTACATTGTCACAATATAGAAACAATTTCTTGAGGTCAAACTTGGTCTTATATTGATTGAACTTTTGTTTGAATAGTCAAGTTGATTTAAGCATGATGCCTTCTGTCTGAAACCAGAAAGATGTTTGTTTTTCAAGAAACCCCATTGTGTGCTTGCATACATACCAAGTGTTTGGGTCTACATGACATTAGTGGTATGGCTGCTGCCTTGAGATTTTTAGCCTCCAAAGAACTGAGGGCATCCGGTGAGAATCTAGATTCTCATGGAAAACCAGCTTCATTTCTTGCTTCTGTTGCCGGTATCCACAAGGTTACTTTATCTGGGGTGAGACATACTTCTTTGGTAGTTGGGAAGAACTTCACTTTTTCCTGAAACTTTTGGCTTTTAGATGTCTCTTAGCTCATGCTAGCTGTTATTTATTATCCAGGATCTGAATATCCAATGACAGAATAGAATTAACTTACAATTGTTTTCTCTACACTCTTATTAAATGCACACTGTCCCCTGTAAACAATACTGTCAGCTTGATATGCTCTTGTCTACCTATCACTATACCTGGGAAAGAAGACAGTGCAGGACTCTTCAGTTGTGTGTACAAAGACCAGTTTATGAGACTCCAGGAAAGATAATGTGGGTCTGTTCCAAAAAGTTAAGTAACTCATTGATGTCTGCTTCAATAGTTTATTATTTATGTCCAGTTAGACTTCATATGCCTATATTGTTGTTCTGTTTTCAAGCAGAAAAATGACTTGTTTGAGAGCCACCCACACTTGACTCGACCTAGTGATCATGGAGAGAAGGTTACAAACTTAGTGTAGGCTGTTCTGTTTTCCAGGGCTCAGAACCTGTTCAATGCAATGTAAAGATATCAACAGAATACACTCAAGTGATGGCTCACTTTTTATGCCTTTGTCAGAATGCGAGCAACTTCTTTCAGGAAAATCTTGGAAAAATTTGGCCCCTTCTGTGTTTTATTTTTGTTGTTGTTTTTTTTTTTTTTTTTGGTCTTTTTGAGACAGGGTCTCTCTGTAGCCCCCAGCTGGCCTAGAACTCACTATGTAGACCAGGCCAACCTTGAACTCAGAAATCTGCCTGCCTCTGTTTCCCAAGTGCTGGGATTAAAGTCATGTACCACCATGCCCAGCCGGCCTCTTCTATCTTAATCAAAAGAAACTAGAAATATTATGTGTTATTTTAATCATAGAATATTCAAATTAAGCACTGCTCCTGGTGTATCTGTGATGGTGTCTCTACGTGAGATTAGCATACACATTGGCAGCTTCTGTATAGTTGGGATGACTCTCCATGTGAGTGGTCTCAACATCTAGTACACTGTGGATATGAACACAACTGAAAGTTAAAGGGAACAGAAGAATTTTTGTCCCCTTTGCTTCTTGCCTGTCTCTTTGAACTGGATGTTGGTCTTCTCTAGGGCTCAGACTTACAGCATCAACTTTCCTGGTTCTTGAGATCTTTGGCTTAGATTGTAATTATACTATCTCCTTTCATAAGTATCCAGCTTGAGCCAGCAGCCCTGGAACTTCTTAGCCTCCATAGTGGAATAAGCCAAATCCTTATACTAAATCTATCTATCTATCTATCTATCTATCTATCTATCTATCTATCTATCTATCTATCTATCTATCTATCATCTATCTATCTATCATGTATCTCTCTATCAATTATCATCTATCTA
>NW_008351705.1:567915-572827 GCF_000622305.1 Nannospalax galili
TCTATCTATCTACCTACCTATCTATCATCTATCTCTATCTATCTATCTATCATCTATCTCTCTATCTATCTATCATCTATCTCTGTCATCTATCTATCTATCCATCATCTATCTATCTAATCTCTATCATCTAGCTATCTATCATCTATCTATCATCTATCTATCTATCACCTATCTATCTATCTATCTATCATCTATCTATCATCTATCAATCTATCTATCATCTATCATCAATTTTTCTAGCTTTCCATCACTATAACAAGTATCTGGGATAATAAATTTAGATAAGGTTTATTTGGGCTCTCTATTTTGAAGATTATATTAAAGTTAGTTTTCTGTGTTTTTTGAGAGTCTATGAGACAGAACGTCATAGCAAGGAGCAAAGAGTTCATTTCATGGCAAGTGAAATCGAGAGAACTAGAGGCTTAGTTCCCACTGTCCCTTTGAGGGATAGTGTCCCAGTGATCTGAAGACCCCTGTTTCCCCACAGTGCCAATCAAGGGGCCAAGTCTTTAGTACATGGTTCTTTAGAGGCTATTTTAGGTCCCTATAGTGCCATATATATCTCAACTCATTCTCAATATAATTAATATAGAAATATAGAGTTTGATGGCAATTTATCCATTGTTTACTATCTATATATTATAGTGTGGTACCTCCCCATGCTAGTTAACTGTTCTCTTCGACCAGCTCAGGACTCCCATGTCATTGAATTCTGAGTTCTGTCCTGATAGGATGCTATCTAACGATCCCCACTCTCTTATTTGATTTGGTGAGATTGTGGGGACACTAGGTAACACATTAGAAGAACATCTTTAAATATGGTTGCTGCTGCACCTTAAGAAGGTAATTCTCCTCTAAATTGTTTCCTTATCATGAAACAGATATGGTTGACAGTACATAAACTGATTGTCTAATTTTATTTTTCCATCCTGAAAATTGATGACCTTTAAAAGGTATGTTGTTGGAGTCAGAACCATGGCTCAGTGGGTAAAATAACTGATGGCCTGAGGTAAATTTCCAGATTCACATAGTGAAAGGAAAAAACCAACACCCACCCATTGTCCTCAGACCTCCACATCCACACCATGGCCCATCTGCCTGCCCCCATGTAATAAAAGGTTTGTCTTTACAAGTTATATTTACTATAATCATGGTTATATTTTTATATAAGTTTACTGTAAAGTCATTTTTTAAGTCACTTAGAATTAACATTTTACTACTTTGGGTTGAAAGTAGCAAGTTTAACATCATGCAGATCCTCTGGGGCTCTCACTTCTAATTATCAGCAGACATTATACTTCTTCGGAGTTCTAATTTCTACTTTCAACTTTCACACATAGTTTCAAGACTCAGGAAGAGGATATATTTACTCAGATTTTCCATTCTATTGTTCTTTGTTTCTGAAGATCCTGGTTTTCTTCTGGCGTCATTTCTTTAGTAATACTGTTAGAGGGGTCTGCTAACAATGACTTCTCTTCATTTTTCCCTTCATCTCAATGTGTCTAAATACCCTTCATTCCTAAAGGATATCTTCATTGCACTGGCAGTTCCTTTCATCCAGGACTTTAAAAACATACCTTGCTTTTCAGTCTCGGTGATTATTCTCTGTCTCTGTATCTCTTTTCTGGGTGCTTTCAGAATTTACTTTTGTCATTGCTGTGATTGGTCACAGCAGATTAAGGTTAAGAAGCAGGTTAGGAAGGAAGCCCTTAGTCTGGCTTACATTTTTGAGAAGACCACTTCATCATAGTGGAGAAAGCAGGGCAGCAAGATGGAAAGGCAGCCGAACCAGGAACCTGCTTGTCACATTGCATCCACAGTGAAGAAGCAGACAGAAAACTGAAAAGGGGGCTGGGCTACAAAACTTTAAGTTCCACCCCCAGTAGCATACATGTTGCTGCAAGGCTCCAGCTTTTAAGGTTATACAGCGTTCCCAAACGGCAGGAGTGTTCAAACACAAGAGCCTAGGGGGACATGTCACATTCAAGCCGCTACAGTATTTTTTTCTTTTCTCTGTTAAATCTTCTTCAGGTTATCATGTGTTTCTGTATGGACCTTGTTTGACATTCTCCCTATTTCTTTGGCAACTTTGGAGTATTCTAGACATTTTTTTTCCCTTCAGTTCTTCGCTGCATAGCCCTTCGCTCCTGGGGACCCAATGACAAGAATGCCAGTTATTTTTCATTATTATCTCACAGATCTCTGAATGCTTTCAATACTTTGATATTTTATGTGATTTAGATTGTATCTTTTTGTTGATCTAATTTCACATTTCTTCATCCTTCTATCATCTTCACTTTACTCCTAATTCCATATTGTTGCTGTCACTGTGATTTTAGTTCCAGAATTTCCATGTGGTATTTTTTTATGTTTTCCATTTATTGGGCATACGTCCATGCTTCCTTCTTTCTCAGCGGCCACATTGATTCCAATCTCTTCTTCATCTCAGACTGGTGTCTGTTGATTTATTTTTTCTGGTGTACATTGCCATTTTCCTGCTAGCTCATATACCAAATGATTTCTTATTGCCTCCTGGGTACTGTAAACATAATATTGCATTGGGATTCTCTGGATCATCTTTAAATACAAAGGAGAATGTTGACACTTTGTTTCAGTAAATAGTCAACCTGGCTAGATTCAACCTTTCCTTACAAATTGCCTCTCCTGCCTGACGTGGTGTCAGCACTCTGGAGGCAGAGGCAGGCAGATCTCTGTGAGTTTGATGCCAGCCTGGTCTACACAGTGAGTTCCAGGCCAGCTAGGGCTACAAGAACACCCAATCTCAAAAAAGATCTAAAAAAAAAAAAAGCTTCTCTTGGAGAGTAGATGCAATGCTGGATTGGCTTTCAAAGCAATTATAATCATTCATATGGTCCTTAACTCCTAATGGGTTGATTTATAATTTTTCAACATTATGATGGTGTGAAAGTGATATGAATTCAATAGAAATCATATATACCATTTTTAGTATCTTTTCCTGAGCGAGTAATGTGTTCCATGACACCATCTTGCTCCCTATCAGCTACATGATCACCAGGGAAAGACACCAGAACTATTCTGTGTAGTATGTTTTTAAGTTATGGTGGTTGGCAGGCTAAGGGGTTTCTGTGCATTTTCAACTTATGCTGTTTTCAGCTTTGTTTGTTGTTTCTTTGTTGTTTGTTTGTTTTGACAGGGTCTCTCTAGTCTCAGCCTTCCTAGAAGTTGTTGTGTGGACCAGACTGACCTTGGTCTCACAGATATCTCTGCCTCTGCTGGGATTAAAGGTGTGTGCCACCACACCTGGTGCTGTTTTCAGTTTATGATGGCCTTATCATTGATGTCACAAATCAGAAGTCCTTGAATGCTGACTGGAATCTGGTCAATATTTGCATGACCTGTGGCCAGTCTCCGATAGAGGCAGTGGTTTGTGTGCTCTGTTCTCTTTCTTTGGGAAAGAATCCAAAGTTTTTATTTGTTGTTGTTGTTTATTTTCTATTTTTACTTTTTGTCTTTTTGAGGCAGGGTCTCCCTGTATCCTCAGCTGACCTGGAACACCCTATGTAGATCAGGGTGGCCTCGATCTCACAGAGATCTACCTGTCTGCCTGCTTCATGCTGGGAGTAAGGTCTGAGCCACCAGGACCAACTAAGAACTCAAAATTTATAAGCAACTATTTCAGGTGCTTTTCTAAATTCCCTTTTTTTCCATTGCCTCACATACATTCCAGTTCCTTTGGAATCTTTCATTTCATCTAATTGGAAAATTGCACTTTTAGTTTCTTAGTGTACTTCTGAGGTACACCTACATTGGGCACAAACAAAAGGGCAGGCAAAACAAAAACCAATACTGATAGAGGGCTTGCTTTCTTGAATTGGCAGCTCCTCTGTTGAAACAGATGGAGAGTTTGACCCCTCAGGATTTGAGCTCCTGAGGACACTGCCTTCTTATTTGGTTGCTTAAGATTTGGCCATGGCGGAGGGTAGGAAAAGGAAGGAGGGATACATTGTTGATTCTTGATCTCTCTCTCTCTCTCTCTCTCTCTCTCTCTCTCTCTCTCTCTCTCTCTCTCCCTCTCCCTCTCTCTCTCTGTTTCTCCTTGAGCCAGACCTACTTTATTCTGAGCTCTACCAAATTTACCTATAGATCTGTTATGAGAGATGTTAGAAGGAAAATGGTAGAGTAACCACTGATTTGCTGCTACTTTTTAGAATCCTCACAGACCTTTCCTGCTCACTCTAGTCAGTTTGTATTCACCAAAGAAAACAGTGACCTATGTTTAATGCAGAGTATCCACGATAGACCCCCAACATTCCTGAAAGCTCCTAAAATGTAATGATTTTTTTTCTATTTTCCTTTTCTTCTCTAGTCAGTTTTCTGAATATCTCCTCTTCCCTTTAAATAGTCCTTCCCAATGCACACATGAATCCCAGGAGAAATATAAATAAAATGTGAAATGTTCCAATAAGTTAACATTCCTGTGTAATTTCAGGGAAGAGTGAAATGTGTGTACACAGTCCATGTGCCAATCAATATAAAAAATGATACTGTATGACTTCAGATCATAATGGGTAAAGGCATAATTTTTTTTAATTAAAAGAAGCATTTCATTACAACAGCATTAACCTATTCAATAACATTTTTCTGAGCTAGGGTACATCTCTTTCAAAATTGGCTGTACATTTCTAGGTTTACAGATGAATTATTACGCTTATATAATCTTTTACTCATTATAAACTCTATAAGACATAAAAGATCAGTTAGTGGGGCTAGCAGGATGACTCAGCAGTAAAGATACCTGCTACCATGCCTGATGACCTGAGTTCTATCCCCAGGACCCATGTGGTAGAAGAAGAGAATCAGCTCTCACAAGTTGTCCTCTAACTCCACACGTGGGCCATGACACGGGCACATACACATACACACACAC
>NW_008351705.1:578394-598905 GCF_000622305.1 Nannospalax galili
AAGGCAGATGGGGTGGGAAGAAGCCCCAAGATTTCCCAGGGAGTGGATTGAGTAGCTGGGTTGTATTGGATGCAAAGGATCAGGGAGAGGAAAGGTAAGCCTCGGAGCCCCAGAAAGAGTCTGTCAGCCCCAGAAAGAGGCTGGTTGGTGTTGCAGGAGCAGGGAAGTAGAGGGAGATGAGGGCAGGGCCAGGACCAGAAGCGGTGCTCCTGGGGCCCATGAAAGGCACTGAGTTGGTCTGGGTGAGAAGGGTCAGGAAGCAGTATTGGTTCCCCAGGTGTCTGGGGCCCAAAGACTAGGAATGGCGGAGGGCCCAAACTAGGAGTATAGAAGGGCAGGGTGGGGGTGGGGGTGGGGGATGGAAGGGTGAATGTGGCTTAGGGAGTCCTGGCGGGGAGAGTTGCGCTATAGACTTACCCCAAGAGGCCTGAGGATGGTAGTGCAGGCTAGGAGAGTTAGCTGGTGGTGCAGGCCCAGGGAAGCAGAGAGGGGTGAAGGCGGGGCCAGGACCAGAAGCTGTGCTCCCCAAGAAGCCTGAGGATGGTAGTGCAGGCTAGGAGAGCAAAGGCATAATTTTTAAAAGGAAGAACGCTGTGGATGGGAAAAGTAAGAGCCCACGTAAGGACCTGATTTTGAATTCCCAGCACCTATGTGAGAAGCCAGGCAAATTGTCCAAACACCTGTAACCCCAGAGCTGTGGGGAATGGAGGCAGTTGGATCTCAGGGTCTGGCTGACTACCAGCCTTGCTCCAGGTTCAGTATGAAATCCTGACTCAAAGGAATAAGGATGAAAATGATAAAGCTGGATACCTGGCAACTTCCTCTGGCCTCTGTTCCATGCACAGGTATGCACAACCACACATACACATGTCCATATGCCACACATACGCATGCACACACATACACACACACACAATAAACATTCTATAAATGGCCAATTCAGACTTTCATTTTATCCCACTGATTTAGATTTCAAATTTGGCAGAAACTAAAGGACATCTAACTGGATTTAAAAGTCATCAGAGCATCACGTTGCAAGCTATAGCTAGAATTTAGTGCTTCAAAAGAACTGTAAAAGCTGACCACCCATAGAAAATGTTTAGAGCCAAATGGTCTTCTTTTCTCAGCAAAATCCATAGCACCTCGTAGTGTAAATGAGGTGGTTCAGGAAAGGCCACAGTGACTGCTGTTCCATAAACAAATAGCATGATACGGAATCATACCACAGTCATGCCGACAAGGTAAGCCAACTAAATATGTTAATACAACATTCTGATATCTACATTATTATGAAATATAAAATGTCAGTAAGGATACTTGTACACTGTCTCGTTTTCATAGATTTCCCTAAGGAAAAACATTACTTTATTTAAATAAGAAGTTAATTCCAGTATTCACCTCATTTGAAAATTTTTAAATGTAGTTAAAGCTTTTCTGGATGCGTATGCATCTTTCTTTAGTATAAATATAGATAACAAAGCCAGTGCTTCCTCCTAGGAAGAATCATGCTTATATCTGTGATGTGACATGGTTCTCCAACTTTCCACATTACTTCATTTGATTGTGCATCAGTCTCTCTTAGTCTGAGAGGGTCTTGAAGGCCAAAAATAAGGTTCGGTCAGTTAGGGTAGCACAAGTTCTTTGAAGAATGATATTTTTAAAGATTTACTTTTATTTTTAATTGTGTGTGTGTGTGTGTGTGTGTGTGTGTGTGTGGTGTGTGTGTGTGTATGTGTGTGTGTGTGTGTGTGTGTGTGTGTGTGTGTGTGTGTAGGGATATGAGTGCAGTTGATAGCAGAAGGCACCCGGTTTCCTGGAGCTGGAGTTACAGTTGTCTGTGCACCAGCCGACAGGGGTACTAGGTACAAAATGTGGGTCTTCTACAAGAGCAGCAAGTGCTCTTAGTCACTGAGGCATCTCTCCAGCCCTCAGTCACTGAGGCTTCTCTCCAGTCCTCTTTCATCAATTTGTTTTTTCAATGTGAAAAAGATCAATCAGAAAATTTTGATAAAAAGTAATTGGCTTTGAGAGAGCCTTATCAAAGAAAAAATCTTGGCAAGATATTTTTTTAAAGCGTACTCATGAAAAATTCATTCTTTATAAAACAATCCTTGCCATTTAACTAGAGTTTATGGCATTCACTGTACTATTGCTAGAATTTTTTCCCTTCTTTTATTCTTAATAGCTCTACTGATGGAAAAAATTAAGGCAGTATTTTTAATGGTGCGTGGGAGTCTTTACTGAGCACATATCTTGTTAACATATAGTGGAATATGTGCACATAATCTTTTAAACTACTCTCCTGGAGTCCATATAGTATGCAGTCTACTGAGGTGACTTTCTACCTGGGATTATAGCTCAAGCCATCTCAGTGCTGATGCTCTACTTTTTCCTATGCAGATTCAATAAGACAAGACTAATCAGAAGTCTTCACTGTAGAGGAATATATATTTGTGTGTTGACAGGAGACAAGTAGATAATTTTCAACATTCTAGTAGTACACAGAAAAGGCGAAGTAGTAAAAATTAGTTTTGCAATATAGCATACTTAACCCAATAAATCTAAAAGATTATAAGCTTAAAACATCATCAATATGAAATTGTCAATAACTATTTTGCATTGTTTTTACAGCAAGGCTTTGCATATCTCAGCTCAGGCTGCCTTAGAAGTGCTCAATAGCCACATGTTGCCAGCAACTGCCTTCAGAATCACAAATTAGAAGACACAGACTGAAAGTCTGAGTAATCATTGACGTTCTCACTGACTGCTCCTGTATTTGAAAATTTCTTCCTAATCAAATAGTTCCCATATTTTGCATTGCCCTCCATCATTGGGCATGACCTTCTTTGTCCCGAGCCTCCTGCAAATGACACTGTCCCTTCATTCTGGCCCTGTGATAGCTCTTCCCATTGCTAAGCTTGGCATAACAGCATTTCTCCTTAGGCCTGCTGCATGCATTATTTCTGACTATATGCAATATCTTTCATGCTGCTGTCCTCAACCCTTAAATTCCTTGGTCTCTATGCTTTTGGAGATAATCAATTCCTTTGTTGGGTCTTAAATTTGCCTTTCTTGGGGAAGACTTCCTTGAATTTCAAAGAATTCTCTGACAACAGCATCCGTCCATCATATTGCCTGCTGTCTTCATATCACTATGGAGGTTCCCCTTCCATTGACGAGGCATGTGTCAGATAACACAGTCTTGAACCACATAATAGGTGCAAAATTAGTGCTAATTAGTTGAACATAACTGATTGAATGAGTAAAAATATGGAAAGACTGGAAAAAGAAGGTGAATTGCTAGATGTTCCACAACCAGTCAGTGGTAGGTCCTGAACAGATGTCCAGTTGAGCTTACACAGCTCAAACGTTTAAGGATGGTAGTCTTAAAAGATAGGCTCATTCCTTACAGTTAGGAGAGGAGAGTTACAGGTATTCAAGTATCCAGGAATTTGGAGTCACATTCTAGTTTCACTGTTTCTGAAAACCTTACCACTGCTGATGAGAACACAGGCTGGTAATCCAATTATAGAATGTGTTGGTGCCTGGAGTGGACCTGTATCTAGGCAAATATCTCAAATTCTAATTCAAATTCATATGAAAAAATATTTGAGGATTTTCATAGTAATAGTATTTGTGTTGGCAAAGAATTGTAGTGTGGGTGTTCTTTATTTAATGTAATAAGTCACAAGCACACAAAATAAAAAAACATAATTCAAGGAAAATAGAAAAATAAGAACACATTAAACATATGAGAATGATTATATCTAAAACTTGGGTGAAATAGTAGTGGGGAATAAGAGCAAAATAAAATTAATGTCTTATACAAGTCATTGATTATTTAACCCTTAGAAATTAAAATTCAAAATTAAGAAAAAATAAAATGAATGTATGAATGTATATGTTTAAAGTGTTTACCTTTCTAACTCATACATACCCTAAAAATTGTTTTTACTGAATTTTTGTGTATTCATACAGAACATCTCAAACAATCTTAATCTTCTTTATACCCGTGTCCCCACCAGCACACTCCCATAGCCCCCCACTGAAGCTCATATACTCTGTCATCCCTGTTAATACCCACTGTGATGTCAGTGTCCCCAGATGTTCCCCAGTGCAAGTCCATCATTAATGTATATCTAGCCTACCTTGAGCGCATTAGCCTCTCTTGTTGAGTGTGTCTGTTTAAAGTGTTTACCTTTCTAACTCATGCATACAATTTTAGTTGCATTGTCTTTAAAAATTTTTGTTTTTCTCTCTTTTATTCCTTTCTTCTCTTACGCCCTCATCCTTTTTTCTTTCCTTTCCTATCCTGTCCTCTAGTTCTCCCCAGAGAGCTCCCAATTCCTATACTAATTTCCTCTGAAGAAGCTCTTCAATCATGAGCAGTTCCAGCACTGGCCTTAAAACTGGTGCTATTCCTGGTCCTCTAACTCAAGCTACTTTAACATCAACCTGCCTAACCTCAGAAACTGTCAGGTCAAACACAGCTCTATGCCAACTATCCTAGAAATAGAACCTTTAAAAGAGTTTTGAGAATTGATCTCTATCAATAGCTTAGTTCCGTTAACTTTGAAGATAAGACAAGGAATATAATTTCCCAAATGACACGTAGGTACTTAAAACATGATCTGTTGTAATTCTATCATCACTAATTACATTCTCTATTAAAATATCTGATTTTTACTTCCCTTCAACACCCTCTCCAAACTCTATCAAACTAACAAAAACTAATAACTCATGAGAATTAAATGAACAATGATCTATTTACCTCTTTTACTACCCTACAATACTAAGACTTCCTATCTATATTTCATTATTTTTCTCCCCAGTATATTATTTTCCTATTCCAATTGATTAATTAATAACTGATTCTCCTCATTCCAACAATGGTTAATGTATGTAATTTTAAAAAAAAAACTATACACTCCCCAAAAGGATACACAAGAACTCCTATGCTCATTTCATTAATTACTTTTATTGGCTCAACCAAATTTCTGGGTCTCTTTCACTGCTGCCACCAAACTATCTATAGGAATAGGGATTTTCCTGTGGGTTGGAGCAATAATCTTAGGCATCTGACATAAAACTAAAACAATTTTTATACATTTTTTTCTCCAAGGAACCGTTGTTGCACTCTTCCCTATTCTTATTATTATCAAAGCAATTAGACTATTCAATCAACCTATAGCTCTAGCCATCCGATTGGCTGTAAAGAGCATACCAAGTCATTTATTAATTCACCTGATTGGAGGAGCAACTCTATTTTTATCTTCTATTAGGTTACCACCATCTTTCATAACTCTCATTATTTCATTATTTCTAGCAATTCTAGAATTTGATATAGCCCTAATACTAGCCTATGTATTTACTCTCTTAGTTTATATACACTTAGTTTGATAACAGCCACTAACACACCTTTCCACACAGTAAATCCTAGACCATGACCACCGACAGGAGCTTTTTCAGCCTTTCTCCTGACTTCCAGCCTAGTAATACGATTCGATTTTAATCCAGTACCTCTTCTTTCCCTAGGTCTACCTGCTAACCCACTTACTACATATGAATGATGATGAGTCATTATTCATAAAGAGCTTTTCAAGGATATAATATTCCCATTGTCCAAAGGCCTACGATATGGTGCAATCTTACTTATTATTTCAGAAGTTTCCTTCTTTGCAGGTTTTTCTATCATTCTAGTCTAGCTCCTACACATGAACTTGGAGGGTGTTTACCACCAGCTGTTATTAACTCCTTAAACTTTCTTGAAGTTCCTCTCCTAAGTTCTACAGTTTTGCTAGCTTCAGTGTCTCTCTTTCTGAGCTCACCATAGCCTAATAGAAGGTAACCATCACTGTATGAATCAACTTCACCTAATTACTATTTTTCTAGGCCTCTGATTTATAATTCTCCAAGCACCAGAACACTTTGGATCTTCTTTTAACATCTCAGACAGAAGTTAAGGACTACCTTCTTTATAGCTACTGGATTCTATGGGCTTCGGGTAACTATCAGCTCTACCTTGCTTCTAAGTTACTTACTCCAACAGTTTAAATATCATTTCTTTTCAAAATAACTTTTTGGTTTTGAGGCAGCAGCCTGATACCAACATTTGGTAGATATTGCTTGACTCTTTCTCTATCAGTCTATTGATGAAGATCATATTTTGTTAGTATTAACTAGTACACTTAACTTCCACTCAAATAGTTCTGGTAAACACCATAAAGCACAGATGATGTTCAAATCTAAAGCTATTACAGTGTTAAAATTATTACTCCATCCTTTGCAATTATCCCATTGATTTTATTTTCAAAAAGTAATGTAATCTGAATTAACACTGTTCCAAATAGCTTTGTTATTAGTTTTTTAACCCCTCTAACCTTCACCAGAATAATGAAAATAGCCTAAGATTTTCAGTCCCTCTTTTAGTCTTTATTACCTGCCTTCTCCCCCCTATACTTTTAGTTAGCCAGAACCACTTATCCAATGAATCACACACACACACACACACACACACACACACACACACACACACATCTTCATCTCAATATTAGCTTCCTTACAAATCTTTTTAATTGTAACATTCTCTGCAACTGAACTTGTGTTGTTTTTCATTTTATTTGAAGCCATACTTACACCAATCCTAATTGTTATTACCAAACAGAATGCTTAAAGGTTGGGCTCTATTTCCCACTTCTTGTTCCTGTAATTTACACTCACAACTCTACTTGAATATTATGATTTCTCATCCTAAGCTTTCAACAAGCACCAATACATTTAATGTAATCTAATCATATTTTACAAATTGCAATCACAGTGGCATTTATGATTAAAATACCCTGTACAAAGTCCATTTATGACTTCCCAAAGCTCATGGTGAAGCTACAGTTACTGGATGCAGAGTCCTAGTAACCATTTTACTAATTCTGGGAGGTTATGAATGATACAAATTGCAATTATATTTGATCTTATCATCAAAATTTTAGCTTACTCATTTAGTCTCTTATCCTTAGGAGAAATAGTAATAATCAGGTCTATCTGCCTTTGACAAATTATTTTAAATTGTTAATTGCTACTCCAGTAAGTCACATGGCATTAGTTATTGAAGCAGCCCTAATCCAATACCCCTGAAGTTATACAGGCACTACAGCCCTACTAATGAGCTCTAAGTTCATCTAATCACTAAGATTTTGTGTTTCCAACACAGACTATGGAGGCATTTGCAGTTGCACCTTACTCTTAGTCCATGGACTTCAAACAATCATCTGACTAACAGCAGCTTGATGAACACTAAGTAGCCTAGCTAACCTGGCATTATCTCCATCAATCAATTTAATCAGAGAGAAACTCATTATTATATCTTCATTCTCCCACTATTTACTTTATTCTTTTATACATTAGTCACTTTCCAAAGAGATAAATTAAGCACCTATATAAAATATATTCCATTACTGTAGTCCTACATTCCCTTAATCCTCCTAACACCTAATCCTAAATTCATTACTGGACACCCATAATGTAAATAGAGTTTATTAAAATATTATACTATGAATCTAAAAATGAAATTTTATAGCTTCTTATTTACTGAGAAAGTAAGCAGGAACTAATAACACTCCTAATCTTTTATAGGATAAAAGTAATCCATTGGTCTTAGGAAATGAAAACTTGATGCAACTCCAATTAAAAGTGTGTAATATAACTCAATTATCTTCCTTATACATCTCATACTTAGAATTTATCTATTCCTCTCTATAATCCAAATAACTAAATTTATTGACTTCCCTGATATATTACTGCCTGTATCAAATATTCATTTATTCTCAATTTATTTCTTATACTCATTTTCTTTTACATCAGCAATGAACTAGTTTTTTTCTCTAATTGACATTGAGGAACCATTAATACCATAAAATTAACTCTGAGTTTTAAATTTGATTATTTCTCAAGAATATTTATCCCAGTAACCCTCCTTATAACATGGTCAGTCATAGAATTCTCATCATGATATATGCATTCAAATCCTAACTTAAACCTATTTGTTAAGTATCTTCTTTTTCCTGGTAACAATGATTACTCTTCTCTCAGCTAACAATTTGTTCCAGAATTCATTGGTTGAGAAGGAGTTGGAATTATATTATCCCTTCTAACTGGCTGATGATTTGGTTGCTCCAACACCATCACTGCAACATCCAAGCAATCTTTTTTAACTGTATTGGAGATATTAGATTCATTTTGTCTGTAGCTTGATTTTGTACAAATTTTAATTCCTGAGAACTCCAACAAATTTTTATAAACAACTCAAATGTCATCAAGGTTTACCTTTTAGATCTTTTATTCCCAGTTCCTGGAAAATCTGCACAATTTGTCTCCACCCCTGACTCTTTCTGCTAGAGAAGAGCCAACACCTGTTTGTTTTACTTCATTGAAGCATTATAACTGTTGCAGAAATGGTTCTACTCATCCGATTTTACCTTCCTACAAGCAAGAATCAAATTATTCTCACACTATACTAAGTCTAGGAACATTAGCAGCCTTATTTGCAGTTATTTGTGCTCTGACCCAAAACAATATTAAAAACTTGTAACCTTCTCCAAATCAAGCCAATTAGGCTTACTAATAGTAACTCTAAGGATTAACCAACCACATCTTGCACTTCTTCATATTTGCACTCATGGTTTTTGTTGCTGTTGTTTGTTTACTCATGTTTTTTAAGCCATATTATTTATATGCTGTGGGTCCTAATTCATAGCCTAAGTGATGAGCAAGACTTCTGTAAAATAAGAGTTCTTGGCAAATCTATACCATACACCACTTCTTGTCTAGCCATTGGTAGCCTAGCACTTACAGAAATACCCTTTCTTACAGGCTTCTCTTCAGAAGACCTAAACATTGAAGCTGCAGATATGTCAAATACAAACGTTGAGCTCTACTAATTACACTAATCACAACCTCCCTTAGAGCTGCCTGCAGTGCACACACAGTAACTTTTTCACCATGATAACTAAACCTCATGTCTCACCATTAATCTCTATCAACGAAAATAACCCACAACTCACAAATGCTATTAACTGCTTAGCATGTGGTAGCTTATCATGGGATATCCTATCTCAAACAATGTTCACCATATAAATACCCAGTAATAACTATACTATTTTGCTTAAAATTAGCCACTTTAACTGTCACTATCTTAGGACTTATCATCGCAATAGATAGAATTCAACAACATAACATCCAAATTTACTTCCCCATCACACAATTTTTCCTCCCTCCTAAGGTATTTTCTCTGAGCCATTCACCACTTAATTCCAACTAAAATATCATTTGTCAGCCAAAACAGAGCATCCAATTTACCAAATATAACTTGACCTAAAAAGTCTGTCCCCTAAATAATTTCTGCAGTCCAAATTCTTGCTTCAATCACCATATCCAACCAAAAGGCCTTATTAAACTTTACATTCTTTCCTTTTTAGTAACCTTACCTGCTATTCCACTTCCTATATGTTGTTAATTTCCATGAGTAATTTCAATAACATGAAAATGCTAACAAATAAAGTTCACCCTGCAGCCAACACCAACTGTATTGCTTTTCTGCTGCTCTGATAGAAACACTGACCCAAGCAATTTATAGAAGGAAGAGTTTATTTGAGCTTACAGTTCCAGGGGAATTACAGTCCGTCATGGCAGGGAGGCATGGTGGCTAAAGGTGGTTGGAGCAGGAGCAGCAGAAGCTAAGCTCTCACATCATCACACAGGCACAGGAAGCAAGAGTAGGAATGATAGGCATTTGGGCAACTTCTTCCTGTGGCTTGCTTGTGCCCTCTGGGCCTGCTTGGGCCCAATCACGTATATACCACTTCCATTTGATAATGGATTGTTGTTGTGCACATCCTACCTTATGGCTTGGGGAGTCAGATAACACCCAGGTCATGATGGGCAGCTTCGGTCACATGGTGACTTGGTGGCCCATTGTGAAACATTCAGTTTCCACTAAGGCCCAATAGCAGGCTAAGAGCTGTCTCTCAAAGGGAGAATAGTTGTCCACAGATGAAGGCAAAGCCTTACTCCAAAATCCCAATGGCCTCCATTGTGATTCCCTTATAGGAGCCTGCCAGAAACTCCAAACAGCATCTCTATCTACCACTGATATCTCAAGCAACATCAGGTCTGCTAGATCACATGGCTCAAGAGGCAGAGCAGCTTGTACAGCAAGCTGAACCCGTTGAAGGGCCCTTTCCTGTTCCAGGCCCCACTCAAAGGTAACTGCCTTCTGAGTAACTTGATATATGGGTTGTAGTAACACACCCAGATGAGGAATGTCCTGCCTCCAGAATCCAAACAGGCCCACTAAGTGCTGTGCTTCTTTCTTGGTGGAGGGAGGGGCCAAGTGCAACAACTTATTCTTCACCTTAGAAGGAATGTTTCTGCATGCTCCACACCACTGAATTCCTAGAAATTTCACTGAGGTAGAAGGCCCTTGAATTTTGGTTAGATTTATTTCCCATCTTCTCATGCACATATGCTTTACCAAGTCCAGACTGTTTCCAACCTCCTGCTCACTGGATCCAATCAGCATAACATCATCAATATAGTGACCAGTGTGATATTTTGTGGAAGAGTTAGGCCATCAAGATCCCTTCTAACCAAGTTATGGCACAATGCTGGAGAGTTAATATGCCCTTGAGGCAGGACAATAAAGGTATACTGTTGGCCTTGCCAGCTAAAAGCACATTGGTTCTGGTGGTCCTTATGAACTAGTATTGAGAAGAAAGCATTTGCCAAATCAATAGCTGCATACCAGGTACCAGGTACCAGGAGTTGCTCAAGTAAGGAAACCACATATGGTGTAGTAGCTGCAATTGGAGTCACTACTTGATTAAGTTTTTGATAGTCAACTGTCATTTTCCATGACCCATCTGTCTTCTGCACAGGCCAAATAGGAGAGTTAAAGGGAGATGGGATAGACAATAACACCCCTGCATCTTCCAAATCCTTGATAGTAGCACTAATTTCTGCAATCCCTCCAGGGATGCGATACTGGTTTTGGTTCACTATTTTCCCTGGAAGAGGCAGTTCCAGTGGTTTCCATTTGGCCTTTCCAACCATAATAGCCCCCACTCCACAGGTCAGGGAACCAATGTGGTGATTCTGCCAATTCCTAAGTATATCCATCCCAACTATACATTCTGGTACTGGGGAAATAACCACATGAGTTCAGGGACCCACTGGACCCACTGTCAGTCGAACTTCAACCAAAACTCCATTTATCATCTAATCTCCATAAGCCCCTACTTTAACTGGAGGGCCACAATGCTTTTTAGGGTCTCCCAGAATCAGTGTCAATTCAGAACCAGTATTCAATAGGCCGCAGAAAGTCTAATTATTTCCTTTTTCCCAGTGTATAGTTACTTCAGTAAAAGACCGCAGGTACCTCTGGGGAAGACTGGGGGAAAGGTGAACAGCATAACTCTTTGGTATTGTGACAGGTCCTTCCTCAAGAGCACCCAGACTCACCTTCATTCAAGGGGTTCTGAGTCCACAAGATGTCTTAAGTCTGGAAATTGGTTGACTGAGTGAGATTCTCTATTGCTACGATCCAGTACTAACCTCCTGTCATTTGACTTAGAGCTTTTCTGCTTATACAGATCAAATAAAACCTTAGTAGGCTTCTTATGTATTTGGTCCCTGGAAACACCATGATTGATTAGCCAGTACCACAGGTCCATTCTAGTCATGCCATTGTAGGTATTGATTTGCCTTTGCCTCCCATTACAATAAGTGCGCTCACCTTGTCTTTGGTAATTCAATACTGCCACCTGACCCCGACTCCAAGGTCCTGTTACACCTATTACATTTACATTTAATTTATGCAATTGAGCAGCAGCATCTCCAACTGTAAGATTCAGCATAAGGAAAAGAGCAAAAACAAAGCTCTTCAAACGTTCTGGTGTCTCTCTCGGTACTTTCCATTTTATAAAATCAGTAAAAGGCATATCCTCTGGACCCTCCCATTGTGGAAGATCTGGTTTTTCACTGAGAATCCACTCGAGCATGCCAATTTGCCTGAGCCTTGCAATCCCTTCATCAACACTAAGCCAAGGGATATCAGGTATCTCCAGCTCTCTGTCAGTAGGCCACCTTTTGATAAATACCTCAGCCAACCAATCAAATAAACTTTTAACACCTTTTTTAACAGTGTAAGCTTCCATATCAAACCTAGAATCTCCAGTCAGGGGGCCTGTGTCAATAAACTCAGCCTGATCCAAATTCACTAAATTCTTTAGTGGTATAGCACCAGGGGCCTGCTTAGCTTTGAGTTTGGTTATAGGTCTAGAGGCAACAATAACTTGGCCCTGACAGACATCAACTTTGTCTTGCTGAATGGGATTAGTTTCCTCAGGCAAGGGTGGGGAGGGTGGGTGTGCTGAGGGTGTGGCAGTTAATTCATCAGGTGAAGTAAATTCCTCAGAGTCTGAGGATTTTGAATCCTCTTCAGGGTTCTCCCACACGTCTCCGCCCCACATGTCAGGATTCCAATCTTTCCCTACCAATGCCCTCACCTTTACTGCTAACATCCTTCAAGGCTGGGAATTATGTTTGCGTTGTAGATCAGGCAAATATGTAATAAGGGTTCCAGCTTGATTTTCTGCAGCTTTAAGCTCTCTGGCTGCTGGAGAGAAGATTCTCTTCCAGAGCACACTTGGAAACTTTTAAACTGTTGATTTGAATCAGGAGCTTGTCAATTTTATCATTAAGCTCATTGTTTATCTTCGTCACTTTATCCAGAGATGCTAGAAGTAACCAGCCAGCATCACTATTTTTCTTATTTTTCCACAAATTGTCAAAGGTTTTATGTATAGAGTCACTAAATTCCTTGCTCTTCACAAAAGGTGAGTTAGAAGTGTGCTTATCTCCACAATTGTTTCAAATAGTCTACACCATGGGTTTTCCGTGCTCTCCATGCTACCTGAAGACGCTGAGTTGGAGAGCCTGCTCCAGATACCAACAAGGCCATTAAAGAAATTCACCCTTTCAATTCTGTTTCTCTAGAATCATTCCTGGTGGAACTGTAAGCTCAAATAAACTCTTGCTTGGGTCTATAAATTGTTTCTATCACAGCAACAGAAAAGTGACTAATACACCAACCATCTAGTGCAACTACATATAGCTACAATACCTATTCCATCCTCCCTACTGACCCTACTTCTTCCCCATCATAAACTACCCAATTCCTGTATTATTACGTTCAACAACTAACTCTATTTCAACAAAATTAGTAAATCAAAATACCAATATTATCTCTATGAATAAACCAAGAACTAACCAATTAGATCACCATGTCTCAGGATATTCCTCCAAAGCTATAGCTATACAGTACAGCCCAAAACAACTAATAAAGCACCTAAATAAAATTTAAAAACTATTAATCCTCAAAATTATCCCCAACAAACCTAAAACAATAAGAATACAAAATTCTTCAGACAGCATAATTTACATGTACAACTATATATTCAATATATTTGTGTTTGTGTACACATATACAAACACACACATGAAAAAGACTAGAAGCAACCAAAGTGTTAACATATTCATCATTGGCTGTTGCAGTCTACTTTGGTTTACATTTGTACATCTTGTCTTCAGTTTTCAAACTTCCTAATAATAGTCTTGATGGGCTTTATAGTATTGTTTTATTTATTTATTTTTTAAAGGATATTGTTTTTGTAAAATTTTGTTGATTTTTTAATGTATTTCATACAGTGCATCTTAATCATCTTTATACCCCCTTTTCCATTGCACTTTCCGATAGCCTTCCCCCAATACAATTCATACATTCTGTCATTTGTGGTTAAGGCCTATCAAATCCAGTTAGTGTTCCCAGACGTCCCTCAGTGCAAGTTCATCCGCTGAGGTCTATCCAGCCTGTCTAGGGTCCCTCTCTTTAAGAAGGTCAGCTCTTCCTCATCCAGCTGCCAAAAGTTCTGCAGTTAAGATTGGGGCCTGTGTCCATTTCCACAGTCCTGTGCTGGGCTTTGCCTGCTTGAGTCTGCATGGGTCTTGTGTGGCTGACACCATTTCCATAGGTTCATATGAACAAGGTCCCAGGAGCCTGTAGGACTCTATTTCCATATGGTCATGCACCTCCTCCTTGGCTCTTAAAATCTTTCCACCCCTTCTTCTTCAATTATCTCTGAGCCCTGCGTGGGTAGGGTTTAATATAGGACTCTTGTCCAAGGACCCACGCTCTGCAGACTCTTATTCTCTATGCTTTGGCCATTTGTGTCCTTTTGTACTCATGGCCCTCTATTGCATGAGGGAGTGTCATTGATAAGAGTTGAGAGATGCATTAGTGTTCTCTCTACTGCTTGTTCAGCTACATTCCATGAGTCTTGGGTATAGAGGTTGCACTGTAAATTTGTCACTTAGACTTGGGAAATTCACAGACAATCTCTGTGTACGATTAGTTGTGGAACTCTGTAATAATCTCCATCTATTACAAAAGAAGCTTCTTTGATGAGTTGTGCCTTGGATATTTGTCTGTAAATATAAGGTTCCATATTTTGAACATAGAAATAAATTACATTTTTCTAGGGATGTGATAAGATCTATGTCCTCTCCAGTCATGTATTTGTCTGTCTTTACAGTACTACACATGAGTTTTCTCCCACTGAGTGGGCTTTAATTTCAATTAGGTAGAAGTTGGTTATCCCTAAGGCAAAAGTGCTATTACTGCTCCAATACAGCTTGCTGTGCCGATCATTGATGTGGCTATTATGCCTTAAAACTGAGGTTGGATCATCAATTGATGTTCTCCCTTAGTGGCTTGTGTAGTGCTCTCCAAACTATAACACCTAGTCTTCAGGGAGTAGACTTCCAAGTCAGTTCCAGCTCCATTGCTCCAAATCTTGTGTGTGAAATATGTCCTGTCTTCAGCAATAGGGTCTTACCTTCAAGTTCTAGGTAGCAATCAAGGGCTGTGGCAATAGTATGCGTAATTTTGGGAGTCTCGTGGACTACCCTGGCCAACAACTCAAGGAGAGGTTTCTCTTGTCCACCTCAGACCTTTTTCCTAACCTATTTTCCTGCCTTCTTTCCTGTCCTCTGTCTAAATCTTATATGCATCTTCTTCCCTGTTTGCTCTGTTCACTTTTTACTAATTTACAGCAGCCCCTTAGAGATAAACAGCTGTTTGAGAAGCATTGGAGTGTTCTATATCGTCTTCTCAACAGTCTAACTTATAGAAAAGCTTTTAGGTGGACATGTTGACCATGCTGTCACCATAGATAACTTGACCAAATTATCCCGACAACACAGTGCCCCTGCTTCCTGTAGCTGACGCTCCTCTCAGCTCAGCTTCCCAGCCATGGCTACATGACCAGTTTACTTTTGTTTGGTTGGTTGTTTTGTTGTCACTTAATCCTATTTAGTTGGATCATTCAGAGAATAAACTGAGACTGTCATATCCCAGGGCATGGGTGTATAAAGATGGATGTATATAGTTCTCAAATTCTAGAATATTGTCAATGAAATGGAGAGGTTAAGAAAGAAATTTCTTCATAAACTAAAACTTATAGTCTTAGTTACAAGAGATCCTGATGGTTATTTTGATATCACTCCTTTTTAGCCATAAATTTGTATTTGTATACTAAACTCTTCACAGCTAGCAGTCAAATTAGCTGGGAACTAAGAACAAATCAGCACAATGAGACTCTGAGTGCTATTCACATACTGTTATCTCAAGATGGTGAAAATTGGGACAAATAAAGGACATAAAAATAGTGAAAACAAAAGACATGAAAAAGTAATGCAGTTGTGGCAGAAATAATCCAAAGTCCAAACTATGCACCCACTTTGCTTAAAAGGTTCTAGGTACCGTAAATGAAGAGTGAGAAGGAATTTTAAAAAGCAATCAAGGACAGCATGCATACCCTCCTTAAACCTGGGACAAATACACGAAAAAGAATAGTAACTTCTACGTGACAGAATGTGTGAGAGATATAGACTCAGGACCAAGCTTGCAAGGACTTTAGTGACAATTGATAGACTGAGAACAGATGCTGACAGGTTTGCTAACAGTGAGGGAGATATGCTATCTTATTTACAACTGACCCACACGTTTCAGCAAGGCATTGATTGAAAAAAAAAAGGGGTCATTGGACACTGTGATTGTGGAAACCAATTCTTTTAAAAGTTTATTTTATTTTTTTATAATTTTAAAAAATTGAATAACCAAATGATTAGAAGAAGCATTTCGTTACAGCTTTAACATATTCAGTGACAGATTCCAGAGCAAGGATACATCTCTTTCAAAAATGATTGTAAATTTTTAGGTTCACAGTTGAATTAATGCAGTCATACAATATTAAACTCAGTATAAACCCTGTAAGACATAAAATTAAATGAGTTTTTACACTTTAAAGAAGATCTCCATTTCATTTTAAGATATGCTATTTCCTACATTTATAATGCCACTAACACATGTTTGCACATGAGTATTTAATCTCTATGTATTTGTTTATTAATAGTCACAGTCGGTCGTACTCAGATCCTTAACCTGAGTATGGATATAAAGTCATCAGGTAGATTTCACTGGTAATATTTATTACTTCTACTATTTAACATGAAGTAAATTATTTTTTAATTTTTAATAATTACATGATTAGAAGAAGCATTTCACTACAGCTTTAACATATTCAGTAACACACTCCAGAGCAAGAGCACATCTGTTTCACAAGTGGCTGGAAGTTTCTAGGCTCACATTTGAATTAATACAGTTATACAATATTGAACTCTGTAAAAACCCGTAAGACATAAAATTGAATGAGATTTAACCTTTAAAAAAGATCTCCATTTCATTTTAGAATATATTTTTTCTTGCAGAAAGACTCATTGTTTTTGCTACTAACACTGAGATGTTGGCACATGCATCTCTAATCTGTATGTATCTGATTATTACTAGTCATAATTGGTTGCACTTGGATCCTTAGTGCCTGTGTATGTGTAGAAAGTCATTAGGTAGGTTTCGGTGGTAATGTTTATTACCTCTACTAATTAACATGATGTAAATTTCCATGCTTCTTCCTCAAATATAATACATTTTAAAAAGTTGTTGATTTTTTTTTTCTTTGTGTGTGTATATCACACAGAACATCCCAAACCATCTTATTCAACTGTACACCCACTTCCCAGATAGCACCCTCCCATAGCCTCCCTCCCCCCACTACAGCCCTTAACTCTGATATCCCTGCTAGTGTCTGCTGTATTGTCAGCACCCCCGGCCATTCCCCAATACTTGCCCTTCTGGTAAATCTAGTCAGCCTATCTAGAGGTCTTTGTTTTAGGAAGGTCAGCTCTTCATCATCTAAGCAGCAATCAGTTGTCAATATTCCTTTAGATAAGATTTCGGTCTGCTGTTCATCTTCCCAGTTCTATGCTGGGTTACTATCTGGGAGTCCCTTTGGCCACCCTGGCCAACAACTCAACAGAAGGTATCTTCTATCTGGCATCATTGCCTGTTATGTAGCCTTTAGCTATACATAGGGACTCTTAAAAAATTATATTGGCCCGGACTCTTAAAAAATTATATTGATCTCATTAATCTTTGGTTATACTTTCCTTTTGGGTGTTTAAGACGCTACAGTTGGCCCAGAAATATCAATTTATTTTTACTTTTAAGGCCATTTGAGGACCTGTTCCTCAGGGGTCACATGGGCTTGGGAGGAGCCCCTGGCTCCTTTCTTTTACCAGTTCCACATATGTAAAGATAAGTCAAAGGTCCTGCTTGACCATGGATGGCTTCACTTGGAAGTGTGGAGGAAATGATTCCTCTGTGTTGACCCTCCTTTTCATAGACTGGACACTGGTTCAAGTCCATCTCATGGGGTCTCCTTGGCCTCCTTGATCAAGAGAACAGGTGACCCATCACAACTGTAGGACATTTTGAGAGATGCTCATAGTCCTCTGGAACTAGTCGACCTAGGAGGGCAAGGAGCAAAAACTGTCCTTTATGTCCTTCTGACCAAATTATTATAGGTCTCAAAGTATGTCTATTAAACATCCAAGAGGATTACTTCCACCAGTCTGGTACTTTTAATTACTTTTCATCATGTAGATAAATCTTGGGCAAAGACCAGTTGTTCTCAGATAAACCTTACCTAGATATATACTTCTTGATTTGCTATGTATAATTTGTCAGTAGGTTGTTGGAGTAATATGGTTCCCTCTGGTTTTTAAAATTAGCTAGGCATTATTTATCTCTCGCATTGTCTCACCCATCCATCATGGATTCCCCAATTAAGGTGCCCCCATTTCCCCCCTTTCTCCCTTAATAATACCCTTCTCCTACGGTCCTACCTCTTTTGAATTGCTTCTTTACCTTTATACCCTAGGTTTCTTGTATACCCCTCCCTCCCCTCTCCCTTAACCTAACCCAATTTTTATCCATATCTCCCTTATTAAGTCCTGTTTTCTACTTTTTTTCTCTTTCAGGCCCTTTCTTTTCCTTTACCTCTCTGTTTCTTTTCGATTATCCTGGTTCCTGTAGTTATGTCTGGATACATACTCATTTATCACAGTTTGGTTGTAGGATTCACATATGAGGGAGAACATATGTCAATTTTTTTTCTGAGTCTGTGTTACTTAACTTAGTATAACAGTTTCTAGTTCCATCCATTTACCTGCAAATTTCACGATTTTGTCTTTCTTTACTGCTGAGTAAAACTCCATCATACAAATGAACCACATTTTCATAATTCACTCATCAATTGAGGAACACTTAGGTTGCTCCTATTTCTTAGCTATTGTGTAAAAAGCAGTAACAAACATGGATGTACAAGTGTCTCTGCAATAGGATGAATAATTTGGGTATATGCCAAGGAGTGGTATAACTGGGTCACATGGTAGGTTCATTCGTAGTTTTTTAAGAGTTCTCCACACTGCTTTCCACAGGGATTGAACAAGTTTGCACACCCACCAGCAGTGGATGAGTGTTCCCTTTTCCCACATCCTTGCCAGAATTTGTCACTGTGTCTTCAGATCTTAGCCATTCTCAGTGTGGTAAGATGAAATCTCATTATGGCTTTAATTTGCATTCCCATGATGACTAAAGACTTTGATTTTAATTTTTTCTTTATTTTATATAAAAGCATTTGCCTGTTTTTATGTAAGGGCACCCATGTTTTTCAATTCATTTGGAGGCCAGAAGAGGACCTCGAACCCCCTGGAACTGGAGTTATATATAGTTGTTAGCCACCATATGGGTGCTGGGAACTAAACTCAGGTCTTCTGCAAGAGCAGTCAATGCTCTTAACCTCTAAGTCATCTCTCCAGTCCTCCTGAATGTTTTAAGTATTTCTTGGGTCATTTGCGTTTCATTTTTGAGAATTCCCCATTAAGCTCCCTGGTTTAGAAAATACTTTCCAATACCTATATCTTGTAGGTTTTTGCCATTTTTTTCTAACAGTTTCAAAGTTTCAGGCTTTACATTGAGGTCTTTGATCCATTTGGAATTGACTTTTGTGCAGGGTGAAAGGTAGGGGTTTAGTTTCATTCTTCTACAAGTGGAGATCCAGTTTTGCCAGCACCATTTTCTGAACATGCTATCTTTCCTCCAGTGAATGTTCTTGGTTCCTTTGTCAAATATCAAGTGGCTGAAATGGAATGTACTCATATTTGGGTCTTCAATTTTGTTTCATTGATCAATGGGTCTATTTTTGTGCCAGTACCATGGTATAGTAATGCCCCCAGTATTGCTCTTAGTGCTCAGGGTTGCTTTGGCTATCCAAGGTCTTTTGTGCTTCCATATAAATATTAGGATGTCTTTTTCCAATTTTGTGAAAAATGTCATGGGGATTTTGATTGGCATTGCATTGACTCTATAAATGGCTTTTGGTAAGATGGTCACTTTCACAATATTAATTCTTCCAATCCATGAGCATGGGAGTTCCTTCCATCTTCTGATGTGTTCCTCAATCTTTCTTTAAAAATTTAAAATTTTCATTACAGTGGCCTTTAATTTCTTTGGTGAGGTTTATTTGAGATATTTTATATTTTTGCAGCTATTGTGAATGGGAGTGTTTTCCATGTGCTCTTTCTCTGATTCCTTGTTATTGGTATATAGAAAGGCTACAGACTTTTGTAGGTTAATTTTGTAACCTGCCACTTTACTGACTGTTTTATTAATTTCTAGGAGTTTTCTGGTTGAATTTTTGGCATCTCTTAGATATAATATCATATCATCTGCAAAAAGGGATCATTCGATCTCTTCTTTTCCATTTATTACTCTTTTAATTTCCTGCTCTTGTCTTATTGCATGAATTTCAAGCACTATGTTAAAGAGAAGTAGAGATAGTGGACAGCCTTTTCTGGTTCCTGATTTCAGTGGGAATGCTTCCAGTTTTTCTTCATTTAGAATGCTGTTGTCTGTGGGGTTGTTATATATGGCTTTAATTATGTTGAGGTATGTTCCCTCCAGTCCAATTCCCTCTAGGACTTTGAACATAAATGCATGCTGAA
>NW_008351705.1:599245-628497 GCF_000622305.1 Nannospalax galili
AGTAGTATTGGATGCAGATCTTCTTTAAATGTCTGATAGAATTCTGCTGTAAATCCATCTGGTCCTGGGCTTTTTTAAGTCAGGAAGTTTTGTATTAATGTTTCAATTTCTTTTTGTATTATGAGTCTGTTCAAACTGTTATTCTCTTCTTGGTTTAGTTTTGGTGGTTCCCATGCCTTTAGATATCCGTCCATTTCTTTTAGGTTTTCAAATTTAGTAGCATATAGGTTTTTAAAATATTCCCTTATAATGTTCTGGATCTTTTTGGTGTCTGTTGTGATGTTTCCCCTTTGATCTCCGATTTTGTTGATTTTGAGGTGCTCTTTCTTTCTTTTGGTTAACTGGGCTAGCGGTCTGTCAATCTTGTTTATCTTTTCAAAGAACCAGGTCTTGAATTCGTTGACTCTTTGTATTGTGTTCTTTGTTTTGATTTCATTAATTTCTGCCCTGATTTTTGTTATTTCTTCTTCTCTCCTGGGTTTGGGTTTCATTTATTATTGCTTTTCAAGTGTCTTGTGTTGCAATGTTTTCATTTATTTGTGTTCTTTCCAATTTTTTGATGTAGGCACTTAGAGCTATAAACTTCCCCCTAAGGACCACTTTCAGTGTGTCCCAGGGGTTTTGTTGTGTTCTAGTGTCCTTTTCATGTAATTCCAGGAGTACTTTTATTTCTTTTTTAATTTCTCTTTTGACACATTCATCATTCCAGAGTGTGTTGTTTAATCTCCATGTGTTCATGTGGTGATTAGGGCTTCTTCGGGTGTTGATTGTAAGCTTTATTGCATTGTGGTCTGATAGAATGCATGGTATTATTTCAATCTTTTTGTATTTGTTGAGGTTTGTTTTGTGCCTTAGTAAATGGTTGATTTTGGAGAAGATTCCGGGGGTGCAGAGTCAAAAGTATGTCCTTTGGTGTTTGGGTGGAATATTCAGTAGATGCCTGTTAAGTCCATTTGATATACTGTATTGTTTAATTCAAATGTCTCTCTGTTAATTCTTTGCCTTGTTGAAGTATCTATAGGAGACAGTGGGGTATTGAAGTCCCCTACTATTAATGAGTTGGGATTAATCTGTGTCTTAAAGTCCTGTAGTATTGTTTTTATGAAGTTGGATGCACCAGAGTTTGGTGAATATATGGAAACCGATTTTTTACAGAACTTTTGAAAATTTCATGCAACATATTTTGATCATATTCAGATCCCCTCCTCAATCTGCATCCATCCTTAATACTCCTTGCCAATATTCAAGTGCTTTTATATGAAAACATACAGTTTCAGATTTGTATCCCCAAGTGCCTTTCAGTGTGAGTCTATCCAATGGAACCTTGTTACTGTTCCAAGAGTCATACCCTTAAAAGATATTGACTCCCCCAATCACATAGGCATTAGTTACCAATAGTTCCTCATGTAGAGTTGGGTTGTCTTATCCACTTTACGAAGCTACTTTTAATGATTATATTTTACAGCATTTTCATTTTGACAAAAACCTCCTCTAGTTAGTGTTATATAGTGAAGATCTTTCATCTTCCTGATTTCCTTTGGGTGAAAAGGAAGACTAGCTCGTGGCTCCCTGCTCTGTCAGCTCAGTTGCCCAAATCTCACATTTTTAGTGCTCTTGTATGTTCATATTTTCCAGAAGTTTTGTTAATTTTATTGAAGTAAACTTTCTAGTGTGTTTATATTCTGTGTACTAAGGTTTGGCTTAAATACTATTTTAACATATCTAAATTATTAATAAAAATTTTTCACTATATACTATTATTGCCGATACCGGTGGGTGGAATTCTGGTTATTGTAGAGACAATTTGGTTTTAGTTTCCATGGTAAACACTCAGAAATTTTTTTCTTAATGAAGGCTAGTGCTTGGTTATCGACAAATTAAAGATCAGGTAAAATTAATCCTGAAAACATATTATATCATTCAAACATTTTATTACAATGATGTCTAACTTATCATGGATTCTTGTTATAGTTATATAAATGTTGTGAAATCTTGAGGTTTGTTTTTAGACAGGGTCTCATTGTGTAACTCTGACTGGTCTAGAACTCTCCACATAGACCAGGTTGGCCTGAACTCACAAAGGTCCACTGAACTTTGAACACCTTCCTCCCTCCACTCCCACAGTGCTATGATTAAAAGAGTGAAACACCATGAACAGCTTGATATACTGTATTCTGTGATTACCAAATATTGTCAAATTTAATTAGTTATGAGAATTAATTAACTTATCATAAGTGGTAATTAGATTTCACTTATTAATATATTTCAGACTTAGATTCTCTAGAACATACATTGTATTCACTTTGGGACACTGATAGTACAGAGAAACCTGAAACCTCTCTTTGTATTTTTGTTTGCCTAGTCAACTTGGCTAAGTAAGAATCTCATTTTCTAATATATTTTCTTGTATGCTTCTAAAGTTGGAGTCGACAAAATAATGGTTTCTAGGAGATACTCAAGGAAGAAGCAAAGTCAAAGGCAGCCCTCTTTGATGATCTCGGAAATCGGACTGATAAACACATGGACATCGGGAGGTTTCACCAAGCCTTCACCATTATTTCACATCCAATTCTTCTGTCTGCTGGTGTTGCTGACCTGCTGTTTCCCTGACCTAACCAAGAGACACAGGAGTGACAGAATTCTACACACTCTCTGTCATGGCAACACAATAGGTAGATGTTCCATGTTTCCAGGTGTCTACACATACTTCCCCTTGTGTGCCAGTTCCTCAGAAGCAGAGCTTAAAGGAAGAAATTTCCTCTGATTCTCTAGCCCTCAATTCTAGACCAGCTTTCCAGTGCCTAGTGCACTATGTAGCATCCAGCCCCTGTAGCAAAGCCCTCATCCCACAGTGCACTCTCATCCCAGTGTGTAGTCAGTCACCCCACGGTGCTCCCAATGACTCTACTATTGTTTATGGGATTCAAGTGATATAGTCTTTATAGGTAATTTCCCTGTACATTTTAATGAATAAAATGCAGTACCATTTCTTCTGAGAATATCCCTTCTGTCAGTAGAACATTCTTTGACTCAAGATCTGCCTCATGGTTTGACTTAGAAGAAATTTAGTTCCTTGGAAAATTATATTCACCTGTCTTCTTTCCAGAGCAGCACAGTAGGAAAAAATTTATACACTGTATAAAATGCTCTATAAAATTTCCTTATTAACTAGCTTTGAAATAAAAATGAAGATGTAGATGTATAAAATATTTTCAATTACTCTTTACATATTAACAACTTTCCATTTTGTTTCTAAATGTGTACGTTAAATTCACATTTAAACTGATGTCTATATAGTTAAAAAATATTCAAGGGGAAGTTTAAAACTAACTTTAAATTTATTTAACAACTAATTCAAAATATAGTAAATAGTATGAATATTTTGACAATGGGAAAACTTACTTATGAATGGAGACAGTATGTCATGCATGCTTAAGACTGGTCTTTGTCTCAATATTTAAATATTTCCTAAAATAGAGTTATGATTTGTGAGTTAAGAGAATTAGTTGAAAGGTGAAATTCAGGGGCTAAAGATGTAGCTCAATGGTAGAGGTCTTGCTCACTGTATATATCTGGATTTGAACCCCAGGACTAGAAAACAAGTTGAAAGTCCACTTTAAAACCGAAGACAAGGTGGGTGTGATGGCACATGCGTTTCATCCCAGCACCCAAGAGCTGGAGATAGGAGAATTGAAAGTTTCAGGTCAACTTGAGGGATGGGGGAGCAGTTGAGGGCAGGCACTGAGTCCTGTGTCATCTCAGAACACCATGTCATGTGGTTGTAATGAGTCTGAGGTAGGATAGGTATGGAATGGTGGAAATCAATAGAAACGACTCTGGTAGTTATAATGAGTTCACAATGATCTCTTTCTCCTTTCTGCTCTTTTTCTATTTCATACACTTAGAAGTTTCCTGCAGATAGGAGCTAATTTGATAAAATAATCCACAATACGTTGTCACTAGGTTTTCTCTGTTCCCAGGCAACAGATGCTTATTTTAAACATGGTCTTTCAGAAGCTGTGAATCATCCTGCTGTGTAAGTCTGAAGTGACATTTACCAATGGAGCAATGGAGACCTTGAGGGAGCTGATCTTTCTGTGGCCTAATCAATTCAGCATACGGTAACAAGGCCTCTATACTGCATTTATACATCTGTCCACTCACTGTTTGGGAAACATGAATTAGGTATTTTGCTGACAGCAGAAAATTAGAGAGATATCCAGTGGTACTCTCCTCTTGTGCTATAATCAGTACATACAAGGACGACAAAATTTATTATAACAATGAATGTTGAAATATGTATTAGTCAATATAATAAAGATATAAAGTGAATGTGAAAAGAGATTACAAATGGAGAAAGATCCTATTCATCAGAAAAGGGACCCTGAACTGTTCCCGGGTCCTGGAAAATGCAAGATAAATTCAAAGTTACTTGAAATGTTCTTAAGAATTAGATGGTGGGTGTGCTGAGACTGTCTATTATGATGGTGTTTCTAGTTATATTTTTCCATAAGTAAGGATATTAGTCCCTTTGTAAAATGTAGCCATACACTATTAATATATTTTTAATTTAATTAACTTTCTGTTTTTCTTTTTTATTAAAATTATTCCAATTGGGCCTGGAGAAATGGCTCAACAGTTAGGATCTCTGACTGCTGTTGCAGAGGACCTGGCTTTGGTTCTCAGCACCCACATAGCAGTTAACAACTATACCTAAAATCACTTCTGGGAGGCTTGTGCAGCATGCCACCCTCTCCCCCCATCATCCTTATGACAAAATGAGGTATAATTTCTCCAAATTACAGTTTGGGAAACCAAAGAGCTTATTGGGCTTCCATATAGATCAATGGGTGAGAATTACTTACAAGAGAGTGGGTGGTGGTGGGCTCTACATCAAGGCAAGTACCCTCTGACCTCCCGCCTGCTGCCCAAGATGGAAAAGGCCACCCCATGTCTCTGGCTTCCCCTGTCCCTAGCCTTAGTCCCTCCCCATGTACCACTCAGGCTGGCTAGTTGGAGTGGAAGGCATGGCATTCTCTGGCCTTCTCCTCCTACAGAGTGTCCACACACGTTTGTTTGTGGTGACTGAAACAAGCTGGTGAATCCAAACTTGAGAAGAAGGCATCTTTCCACAGCTTGCCAGTCTAGCTTGCCAGGCAGAGGATAAGTCCATAGAACACTCCACCCCTTCCTCTGGCTCTTACATTCTTTCTGCCAACCTCTTCAGCAAAAGTCCCTGAGCCCTGCAGAGGGTGACATAGATGTAGGACAATCCTCCACTGTGGTAAGATACTGAATTCTTGGGCCTTTGTAACATCTGTTTCCAAGATGCAGCTGTTGGCCCACCCAAGTGGTATTCCTCCTACTATAAAGACAAATGAAAAGAAGGAGGAGCATCTGAATGAACACTGACTGCTGTAATAACCTAACCTATAGGTGTAAACACAAATGCTTGGAAAATATATTAGCAGGTGCATCACATCCATTTAACAAAGCAATTGCAGTGACTTCCCCACTGGGGCTTATTACTTCCCCTGCCACTGGAGGTCAGCCTGGCTTGAGGCACTAGATGTATGCTCCTCCCCAAGGAGCAAGCCTTCAATCCAATCAGAAATTTATCTGTTGTACATATATTAGTTGAGCTACTACTGTACCAGCAGGCACATCTTGCTTGGCATGTTGACAGTGCAGCATGCTGGGGTCTGTCATTAAGCAGGACTTTTGGGGACAATTCTCCCTTTAATGATTCTGCTAAGCACCTCCTGGCACTATGACCACCAGTCTTCTAGTGGCAGGGAGTTTCCAGCTTAGTCTCAGCTTGATCTCTCCCTTTCCTGTGCTCACATCATGCAGCATCTTCAGTAATAGGGTCTTATCAGCCTTTCCTGGTATGCAACCAACAGTAGTGGCAATAGCCTTTATCATTTGGAGGACCTCCAAGGCCTCCCTGGCAAGCAGTTCATGGGGGGGGGGACCCAACCCTGGTGCTGTAATTTTCATTTAACAGTGGTACAGTTTTGGGGAGCCTCTATTTTTTTTTTTCATAAGATATCTATTGTTTTACTCTGGTAGAATTAGGCTGTTGTAGACTTCTCCCGACCCTCCTGGTGGGTATCACTTGTGCCTTACTTGATCATAAAACTCCCAAGAATTTTTCAGCTCTACCTGGCCTTTGTTTCTTCAGGTGTGCTTGTTATCTCTCAAATGAGTTTCATATATGTAAAATACTCAGAGGTTAACATTATATACTAAATCGAATATAAACAAGGTCTAACACACCATGGAAAGATTTTATCCATTTGTATTAGCTGATTTTTCAACAGATCTGGGTTGGGTACAATAGCATGGATGAGAGGCATCAACGTAGTTCTTTACTATCTTGTTTTTTTGGAGCCATTCCGTATCTTGGAGTTTTTACATGGAGCATCCCTGCAATTTCTTATCCTTGATAAACTCATTGGGGCTGGCTCAAGCTCACTGACCCTGCACAGGGCCAAGAGGGAATAGGACCCCTCTTGCCTCTGCTGCACCTATTGGTTCCCTGCATCAGGTAGGCCCTGGGTCTGCCTCCTGGCTGTGGCCATATCTGTTGCTGCTTCACTGACCACATCTGGCTGTTGGAGGAGGCTCTGACTGGGCAAACTGCCTCTGTGCCTAACATAAACTTTCCCAGGAGAGAAATGTGTCTTGTTTAATCTTTATTTTACAGACATGTTTTCATACTGGTCTGTCGGGGCTGCCTGAGCAGTCACACCCTGGGCCTACGAGTTCCGGAGCACTTCCGCAGACTGACCTAGAGTCGGCCCACCTGTCCTGTCACTTTCGATTCTCGCCAAGATGACGGCCAGGCACAGGTCAAGGGGGAGGGATGGGGAAACTCATCCCCAACATAGGATTGGCTCCACCTGGCCCTGCCTCATTCCTGGTGTACAGAGGGAGTGACCCCTCAGCCCATAGGTCCCAGACACCAGAAGCAACTGTCACTCACGGCTCAAACTTCCCGCCGTGAGTCTATGCCTTTAGATATCTGTGCCTGCTGCAATAAAGCGTGTTCCTGCTCTGACTCGGCACCGGCTCTGTGTGTTCCTTTTGAGCCGCTCTGTGTGTTCCTTTTGAGCCGGGAACTCACCATCCCCCTCAGCTCCGAGGGGAAAAACGGATCTGACTCCGAGGATCTCTCTTTTTCCCTCTCAGCATGTTGGAACCCGACACTGGTCTAAGTCTCTTAGATCTGCCAAAGCCTCTCCTACTTCACAAAGATCCTGACCCACTAAGGGACTCAGCAAAGCCATTAAAGCTCCATATTAATCTTGAGGTTCCTGCTGAATCAAGTTGTTCTTTAAATCTCTGTGAACACAGTCCTATCAGGCCCAGTTGCCCACAGTCCTATCTGGGCATCATACACTGCTTTTCTCACACTTTGTTCTCTCAGTGCAGAAACAGTACTGTCCCTCTTCTATGGTCCTCCATTCCCTGTTATCCACAGGAGAGTCCGTTGGTGATGACCAAGTATCTCTAATGGGTCGAACAAGCCAGCCCATCAGGTACTGTTTCCTGTACTGCCCTAGGTTACTCCTATGTCTCAAGGAGGCATGGATGGTTATATTGCTGAACTTTAATGCTTCTGTAGCACTTAAACTAGTATCATTTTCTCCCATGTCCCATATCCTCACAAGACAGGTGGCAAGGGGCACCTTCATTGCTTGTTGTACCATATCCAGTGTGGAACAGCCTCTGATGGCTATAGCTTCTCCTGACTGACTACTGTTAAGGCCTCCATCAGCATGCTGAAACGTGGATTTTTCCTTTCTTTTAATTAAAGATTGAATCCGAGGGGCATCTTTAGCTATTTCTATGGTACTCCCTTCCTCATCACTATCTGCCTCCTCCCATGAGTTCCATGTTTTGGGTTCCAGGCTGCACCTTGTATTATCAATCTAATCTGGGCTCTCTTCCATTTCTGGCTCCCTAGCTGTAAAAAAAAAAAAAATGGCAAGCTAAAATCTATCTCTTTTTCTATCTTATGCAATTAATTTACTGGCAAGGTCAGAGGCCAATACCAAAGAGGCCGGTCTCATATTTTTCTCCCTGCAATTCCTCTCTTACATTTTAGTCTCCTTCAAGGCTACCACCTGAGACAGATCTTTTATTAGGCAAAGAAGCAGCCAAGCAGCATCTGCAGCAGATAGCCGAAGCCTGAGTTCCTGGTGTGCTACTCCCAAACTTTGCTCTAAACCTTCCATCATCCTTAAAGCATCTCCATACTCACACGATGGACCCCACCATTCCAGCAGGTATGCCACTTTGTACCATCTACAAAAGGACTGCCATCCCAGGACTCCCCCACTGACCTGATTTACTTAGGGGGCCTCACCCCAGCTACACATCTCACTATTCACTGCATTATCCGTCCCACTGCCGTTACCCCCTCTAGGCCTATGGGGATAGCCCACCATGTCAGTATTTCTTATTCCCACATTCTCCCTCACCCAGTTTTGCTTAGGTTGTTGGTCTTCTTCCCCACATCTGAGACACCACTGATCTTCTAAAACTCATCCTCTGTTTTGTTGCGTCCTGCTCGGCTACACCAACTGTTCTAAAATTACTTCTGGAAGGCACCTGCCGTATCCCACCCTCACCTTCCACCATCCTTACAACAAAACAAGGTCTAAGTTCTCCAAACTAAAGTTTGGGGAACCAAAGAGTTTATTGGGCTTCCATGCAGAGCAATGGGTGAGGGGTTACCTACAAGAGAGTGGGTGGTGGTGGGATCCCAGCTGCTGCCCAAGAGGGCAACTGTCACTCCCTCTCTCTGGCTTCTCCTGTCCCTATCCTTAGTCCTTCTCCCATGTACCACTCAGGCCAGCTGGTTGGATGGAAGGCATGACTGATTCTCTCTGGCCATCTCCTCCTACAGAGTATCCACAGACAAATTTGTCTGTGGTTATCGGAGCAAGCAGGTGAATCCGAGCTTAATAAGAAGGCATTCAACCACAACTTGTCAGTCTAGCTTGCCAGATGGAGGACAAGTCCATAGAACAACAACCTTCAGTAACTCCAGTTCCAGGGGATTTGACTACGTCTCTGGACTCCATGGGGATTTCATGAAACAGGTGTATTTACATACATGCAATCAAAATTAAAATAAATGCATTAAAAAAATTATTCCAATCATTTGATTTGATACAGTAATAGCTTTTCTTATAATTAATGTTAACTGTGCCTAAAGCTATTACTATTAAGAATATTTGTCTACTGGGTGTGAATGGGTATGGCAATGCACACTTTTAATCCCAGTACTCAAGAGGTCAATGCAGAGGCAGGCAGATTGCCATAAGATTGAGGCAAATCTAGTCTACACAGTAGGTTTCATGCCATTTGGAGCTATATAGTGAGACTCTGTCTCAGTGTGAGAGAGAGAGAACAAGAGAGAGAGACAGAGAGAGAGATACAGAGATAGAGACAGAGACAAAGACAGATATAGAGACAGAGCCTATCCATGTAAAGTAACTCTAAGTACCAACAACAGTGTTGCTATTCTATACCAAGGAACACTGTGGTGAATGGAGGCAGGATAAAAAAGGCAAAATCAAATAACAATTTCAGTTCCATGGTTGTCAGTTACTTTTTGTGACTGTGATCAAAATACCTGACGGAAGCACCTTACAGATATAGAGGTTTATTTGTCTCAGGGTTACAACAAGATGGGGAAGACTGGCAGAGGGACTGGCTCCCATCTGGGCAATGGGACCCTCAGGATGAGCTGTTGAGGAAACAGAGATATTGGCTGGAACCAGGGTAGGTATAACTTTCAAAGCCCACCACTAGTGGACTAATTTTGTCTGCTAGGCCCCACCTCCTACAGATTCCACAGTCTTCAAATCAGCCAAGCTGGGGACCAAGCATTTAAAACATGAACCTATGCAAACCATTTCATAAGCAAACCATAACACATAGCATGGACTAGGCTTTATGCTTTTGTCTGAAAGGTTAGAAATTGTTACACGCATCAGAACTGTGCTTTGAAATTTGATTCTGGTTCTAAAGAGAAAGATTGCTACCTAAGGAAACAGAAAAAAATGCATTCCAGTTTCATTCTTTAACTTCCGAGTCTAATGTTCCATTTACAGGAAAGTTACCCTCACTCCGCCAGGAACTCGGCAAATCGTATGTGGTGCTTCTGTCACAGTTGCCTATATTGAATTGAATTTCATTCTTTACTACTTCTGCTTCTCTGTGAATTTTCAAAGATTTGCCTTTGTAGCTAAATCTCCAGAACCACAGAATATGTGGAATCTAGGCAGGATTAGACTTTTGCAAATGATAATAATAGAGTAATTATACTAAATAGATAAAACCACTTTGATAATGCCAAATTAGCCAAAATAAGGAATGGGTCAATTCTAGAGAATTTTTGTTGTTGCTATTTTTTAATATATTTTATTTAATATATTTTTTATGTGTATGAGTGTATTTCCTGCATGTAAGTAAGTGCACCTGTGTTGTGCAATGCCTGTGGAGATCAGAGAGGCTATCAGATCCCCTGGGACTGGAGTTATGGACAGTTGTTAGCTGCCATGGGGGTGCTGGGATTCAAACCTGGGTCCTCTGTAAGAACAGCCAGGGTTCTGAACCACTGGGAAATTCCTCCAGCCCCTGTGGTTGTTATTTTTATTTTTGTCTTTTGAGACAGGGTCTCCCTGAAGCCCAGGTAGGTTGAAACTCACTATGTAGACCAGGCTGGCCTCAATCTCACAGTGATCTGCTGGCCTCTGCCTCCCAAGTGCTGGGATTAAAGGCATGTGCCAATACACCCAGCTTAATTCTAAACATTCTTAAGAGACAGGCTCACAATGCTTCTTTGCCTAGAAATGGGGCAAAGTAAAACATGACTCTGAAATTTCAATGTGATAAAAAGCATATGGGGATAATATTTAAAGAGGAAGTCCACCTGTTGGGAAAGGAGTGCCTGAGGCAATAATACCATATCACGCTGCTCTTCCGAATTTGAGGTATATCAGTGTCACCGGTGGCACAGAACATCATACATATAGTGGCTGATTGAATGAGTGAATAGTTGTCTACCAAAATGCAACTGTATTGTAGGGAAGAAGCAGTAAACTATTCTCTATTTAGGCTCTGTCACTTATCAGAATCTATGAGCTGAGTATTCTTTCTTAATATTAATTTCAGTACCTTCAATAAGTCAGTGCATATGACAATCACTTCTCAAACATAATTATACATTCCAGTGAGAGAATGGTTGTAAAAGTGTTGGGCTTGCTTCCATTCATGTATCTACAATTGCCTATTATGTACAGAACAATTAAAATATAATCTTTACAAAATATAAAACAATTTATACAACTTGCCTGTAAGGGAATTTCAATAATTTCTTATCTCACACTAAAATATAAATAGCTTACTTGGACCACTGTGTTGCCAGCACCTAGTGCAGTGTGTGACACATAGTACATGGTTACATTTAATGAACATAAACTCTTAGACCTAATGGAAAAAGTAAAGGAGCTGACTGTGAACACCTATCTAGTTAACTAACAGAGTCAAGGGAAGAGAATGAATGTTATGATTTCAAGGACTTTTATTTTCATGGCATTAATTTGCTGAGAATTCATGAAGTTTTACTTTTTGACATCCATAGGATGTAAGAATTATTTGTATATGTGTGCCTCTTTGTGAGTGTGTGTGTGTGTGTGTGTGTGTGTGTGTGTGTGTGTGTGTGTGTGTGTGCATGCACATAAAATCTCTGGATAAGGATCAAGTTAAAGCCCAGATTTTTACCATGTGCTTGGGCTGGTGATCACAGCTTATGGACTTCAAGTACTGACCAGCCGAACTGAAAAATTTTGCTCATGTATTTTCATTTTATAATAGGAGAATGTGCATTTATTCACATTTTATTCATGCATTTTGCAAGACACTTTCATTCTGATTTATTATGATAAAGTGTGATCCCATTCCTGCATCTTATAAATGATAAAGAACAAGATCAAAGAAGGGATTAGGTTCATCATGTAAAGGTTAAATGATTCTGATTTTAAGCAATGAATATTAATTGTACTTTTAAGATATGTTTGAAGAATTCTCATCATTGAAGGAATCATTTTCCAAGGGCCTCTTGAAATCTTCCCACGTGTAAAGAGAAGAGTGAAGAAGAAATGGGAGACATGACGTGCTGCTTGTCTCACTTTGTTCTGGGATGAATGCCTGGTTGTGGACATAAGAATTATAGCTCTCTCTGAAGAGCAGTAAAAGTAAGCATTTTTGCAAAATTGTAAAATAACTATATGATTCTCAAATGTACAGAAAATAATTTTTTACAGAGAAAGAGATTCTGGCAAAAATCCCAAGTAGCTTAGATAATGAAAATGACTTATTTTCCATAATGCTAAATTCAAATTCAACTTCCTATGCTCTGTTGAAGGTAAGTTCTATTAGGTAAGATGCATGGTACACCAAGAGCAATGAATACTTTTTGTTGTTTTCTCAACCTGACTGCCTCATAAATAGATAACTGATTTTAGGCAAAGTACTTAACATTCTGCATATTTATTTCCTCATCTGCAAGCTGAAATAATTAAACTTAGATGATCTTCAGACTTCAGCAATATATAGTAAATCACTGAAATAGAAACGAACATGTCAAGGTGTTTTGATTTTTGTATTTATAGCAATAAAGAGATAGAGATAGATGGATAAATTTTAACATACAAAATAGATTTATCTAAATTTATAACAATACATGTGAACATTTTGCATGTGTTTTAGGGATATTAACAAGTATCAGATTAGTAAAAAAAAAGTTCTTTTCACAACTGAAAGGGAAACCTCCAAATAAAGTCATAGTGGGCATAGAACATCACAGAAATTGGCCATGGAGGATAGAGTAAAGATGAAAGATGATAGATACAGACATTATAACTTACTACCTTTCTAGACTGAAAAAAAGAGTTTCTAAGTTGCATTATTTTTATTTTTGCTCTGACTCTTGCCGTGGCTATTTTATTAGCAATTGTTATAGAAATTAGTATTTTGATAACAGCAGTATAGTGCATACAGAATGGTTTCAGAGAGGTTAAGAAAAGAGACTTAAGGCACACTCTTCAGGCACACACTGTAATTGCTGCTGGATTAATATGCATCCTTTACAGACTTCCCAGTTCTGCTCAACCCAAAAATCTAATTTACAGGATGATTGACCTTTTTTTTGCCTACTCTTCCCTTTTGCAATTGACAATGAACTAAATGTACTTTCAATCAGTACAGGAATCTTCTAAGACCCTTAGCTTTCATGTATAATTTTCAAATTTGTTGTTTTATTGATTTCTCTATTTTGTCTTAGCCTTTCTCTTGATGTTTCCACTGGATCCTCTACTCAGAATATTCTCTCTGCATCTTTGAGAATGTAAGCTCCTTTGCACTCACAGAGGTTTTTATTTATATTGTTCTCATATTTGCAAACCCAGCTCCTAACCTAGGAAAGGAGTTTAGCGAATTTGTGGAATTAACCACAGTACACAAGTTTTGATCAAATTTCTTCCCCACAGTTGGACACTTCTAAATTCCATTCACAGCACAGATGATGGTAATAGTTTGTATCTAGAAACATTTTCTGTTCTTTAAAGGTCGTAACACCTGAGCAAGATTCCATAACTTTTGATGTGCTCAATGACAGAAAAGTGCACAGCTCTGCACCCGGAGGGGAGCCTCAAAAAATTTTGAATCTGGGTCATGAGGAAAGATTTGCATTCAACTGAGGATACCTATCAATTTACTGAATAAAAATTTGGCGAACATTTATTATGAGCAGTCATTTTTCGAAGCATGTGGGATACAAATCAATTTGTAGAATCCTATCTTCTAAAGACGAAATACAATACTTTATAAAAAATGACTAGTTCTAAGGTAGACTATATTAGATGGTGTTAAGTGAGAAAATCAGAAGAGAGAGAATATGGTCTAAAAGCAGGTGGAGGAAGCCACATCTCAGACTTAGGTTTCCAAAACCTACAATTGAGAGCAAGTGAAGAAATCCATAAAACTGCTAAATGGCCTCAGTGCAAATGCATGCCAGTGTGCACATCTTTTTTTATGGGTGCTGGGGATCTGAACTCAGGTCCTCATGCTCACACAGCAAGCACTCATCTGATGAGCCATTATCAGAGCTTCTCACCTGACACTTTCTACAGTCCCTCCTAAGTTTCATTTTGTCAATAATTTATCTCTTCTGGCACATCTCACATTTTGACTTGTTTAGAGTTTTCTTATTTACGTTCATTTTCCTCTTGAGAGACTCTTTAAGAGTAAGAATCATAATTCAATCATGTTTATGCCCATTCCACAGTGTTTATCATGGTGCCTCCCATGGTTGGTGCTCAAAATCATTTATTGTAGAAAGAAATGTATGTAGGAATGTATGAGTAATGAATGATTCACAGGTCCCTAAAATTAAGAGTTTCTCTTTTGGAAAATTTCCTCTGTACAGTAGTAATACCCCAAGATCTCAGTTATTGTCTCATTTTTTTTGTACAAATTATTATACAAATCATTGACTCTAGCAAAACAAGTATTTCATTGACTGATGAAAATGCTTAAGATAACAGAAAAGGGGCATATAAGAATCAATAGGATCTGCTACATCTGTATCTTTTTAACACCATCTGTCTCTCAAGTTGCTAGATGAATCCAAATTCCATCCAATTTTGCTGGTCCTCAACAGTAAAATGCTTCAGGGGCAATGTTAGACAGATTGAGCATATTTCAAATAGACAATTTAGTTGCAAGAGCATTGTCTTTTGGATAGCCCTTTAGGGATTGTAAGAAATACATCTTCATTGGCATTAAGTAAAATTTACAAAAGCTAAGAGCCTGAGTCTGAAGAACTTTTAGGTGTCTTGAGCCTGTGTGGTCTGGTGTATAATAAGTATTTTTCATTCGTGTTAATGTAGAAGAATTGGTGAAAGATTCTGAATGAAGATGTCTATTCAGGCTGATTGAAAATCAGAATCTGAAAACCCAAGTATGTCTTTTAAAACTTCTGAAAAACAATGAGCATGCTCTTCCTTTATGAAGCTGGGCATTAAGAGTCAGAAATCCAAGACTCTAGCTTGAAGACCCAAATTATAAGATAAAATTAAAGTTATTGAGCAGGTTATAATCATAAATACCATCAATATTACACATTCATAGGAAATAAATCTTCCTATTTGCACCTATTGGTAGGTGTGTCTGCTACTTTTTTGTTGTTATGATCAAATATGTGGCAAAAAGCAACTTGAAGGAGTTTATTTTGGCTCATGGTTCAAAGGTTACAGTTCATTGTGGTGAACATATGTTAGATAGTGGCACCATCTATGATATGGGAGCTAGTGACACAGGGTGCTTACATCTTGATGGACCAGAAAGCACAGATCTCAGACTAGAACCAAGGCAGCAATATATTTCATAAGATCTGCCCTCCAGTGACAAAAGTGACACTTCTTCCATCAAGGCACCAGCTCTAAACCTCTAAACATTCCAGAATATCCTTATATATTGTCACCATCTAGGGACCAATATTCAAACACATTAAATATCTATGGGGACATTGTGCACACAAAATAAAACCTGGAGGTCATTTCTCATATGTGTGCATATAGCTTAAGACTTTTAAACATAAGGTTAGTGATAACATACATATATGTGTGTGTGTATATATACACATATATCCATTATATATACATATACATACACACACAAACACACACACACACACACACACACACACACACACATATGAGAAGTGACTCATGAGTTGAAAGCACCTGATGATCTGGTTTTGATCCCTGGGACCTCCATGGTGGGAGGAGAGAATCAACTCCAGCAACTTGTCCTCTCTGACCTCCATACCTTTTCTGTGGCATATATGTGCACACACACACACACACACACACACACACACACACACACAAACATTAAGTAAATAAAATTTAATTTAAAAGATTAATAGACATTTTTATATAATCTTAAAGTGAATTTATTGAAAAGCATGTGTGTAATATCAAGTTGGGATTGACATATCATATAAACCAAAAATTATTTAGAGGTGGAAATAAATTTTATAACATCTATTTTTAAATACTTCAGTTATCAAATGGGGAGAAAGAGCGTTAGAAAGAGCAAGACAGTCCAGACAGTCTTTCATGAAGACAGTTCCCCTAAATCAACACAGAGATTGCTGGCTTCCCCACTAACTACTTGGTAAATTTTTATAAATAACTAGTAAACCCTTGTTTCCAGAGACTGTGGAACAGTAGAAAATATCAATAGAGCATCTAAAGGTGAAAAGGTACTTGAGAAACTGTAAAGAAAATGTAAAGAAGCACAGTCTAGAGCTTTGGACTCCAACAGCTTACACATTGTTTAATGGGAAATTATTGATTTCCAGGAAAAAAATCCATTTATTATATTACATAATTATAGTCATCAATAGATCCAATTTTTTAAACCTTAGAGCTTTATTTTATACTATCAAGAAACCATATGATAGCATATGTCAATTAAATTCAAATCAATATGGATTAGCAACCTCTACTATGCTTAAACCATTATTCTGAGTAGCTCTTGTTATATAGATACAAAAATATTGTCTTAAATGTGTGCTGTTAAACTTTATAAAACTTCCAGTTATGAGTTTATTTCTATTACACCAGAAAATCTGTGAAGTCCTAATCTCTAACTCCTGTGATTGGACATTATTTCAAAATTAGTTCCTCATACAGGTAATCAAGCTATGATGGGGTCAATAGAGTGTACCCCATTGTGATATAGCTGGTGTCATTATGAGACTAGAAAGTGTCACAAATGCCACACACTTAGGGAGTGTGATGCCAAGCAGTGATTGGAGTGCTGCCACTGCTAGCCAAAGAAGGCCAAGAATTGTGACAGTACTATCAGCCAGGCAGAGCCAAGTAAGGCCTTTATCCTGAAGCTCGGCATGAGCATGACTCTGGTCACACTAGCCCCCAGACATGTAGCACCACAAACTGTAAAAGAATCAAATCCTGTAGTTTTTTTAAACATTTGTTTTGTAGTTTTGCAATTTTCATACAATATAATTTGATGGTATTTAGATCTCCTCTGCACCCCCTCTTATTGCCATCCTCCACCTAATTTAATGTAGTCTATTATACACAATAGGGTCTAGAGTCCAATTTGTGTCCACAAATGTCCTTCAGTGTGGGCTCATCCACTGGAGCCTGGCTAACCGGCCAAGAGTTCCATCCTTGAAGGAGATTCTCTCTCTACCTCTCAGCAGCCGCCAGTTCCCAGAGTTCCTTAGGCTGGCTTGGGGTTTCATACCCACTTCCTCAGGTCTATGCTGGCATTTTGTCTGTTTTGAGCTTGCATAGTATTTGTACATGCTGTCACCATTGCTGTGAGTTCATATCAGTGACTGTCTGGAAAACTCTGTTTTCTTGTTGTCATCCACCTCTTTAGGCTCTAACAATCTTTCTTCCCCTGCTTTCACAGAATCCCTGAGCCTTAAGACACAGAAGTTTGATACAGGCATCCTATTCAGGAAAAAGCACTCTGCAGCCTCTTCACTCCACGTTGGCCAGTTCTGTTAATACCTAGTCCATAACACTTGGCTGTGGCTGCAGTAGGAAACCAATGAATTATTTTTCATAATTTTAAACTTCAAAATTTTCAGGACCAACTCTGAGATGACCTCTGGTATTTAAAATCTGTAGCAGACAAATGTAAGGAACAGAGATGAAAGGCTCATATGGGGGGTAGATCAGAGTCTAATAGGATTTGACTCTGTTCCTGATGGGAACTCTGGAAAGAGAGAAAAGAGTGAGTGGTGAGCACAGGGCCCTCAACACTGACCCAGCACGCACGGGCTTCATTCTTCAGGTAATTTCATTCACTTCCACAGAGAAAAGGGGTAGGATGTGCACATATTTTATTACCACTGTCTCAAAAAAATGTAAAATCACATAATTTTAGTTACTTAGCAATGAAAGTCTTCTTGTTTCTATTTTATTAGATCTTAAGAGCTTTGGAGAGTAGGAGAGAGAGAGAGAGAGAGAGAGAGAGAGAGAGAGAAGGAGAGAGAGAAATCATATAATTACACTGGGCATACTACAGTGTTAATATCACATGAATCTTTGGATTTATGGAGATGGTTTGCAATTCCTGACACTTGCAAATGTAAGTTATGAAGATCTGTACACTTGATGCTTGCCTCGCCCTCTTTCTTCTCAGATGAGAAAAGAACCTTGGGTGAACTTAATTGGAGAGTAATCATGGTGTTTACCAAGGAAGAAATATGTCTGATTTAGGACAAAGCTACAGGTTTGATTACCAACTTTTGATGATAAGATTTCACGTGTAGAATTGTTTCTGGTGAATATTGTTATCATCTTAATCCTTTTAGGGCAATTAGAACTCACAAATTCATGTTATCTGCTTTTGATGAACTATGATTCACATAAATTAAATCTAGCAACCATGCTTTGAGACTTTAAATTTTTTTTTTAAATTTAATAACCACATGATTAGAAGAAGCATTTCATTACAGCTTTAACATATTCAGTAACACATTCCAGAACAAGCATACATCTCTTTCAAAGGTGGCTGTAAATTTTAGGTTCATAGTTGAATTAATACAGTCATACAATATTGAACTCAGTATAAACCTTGTAAGACATAAAATTGAATGAGTATTTATCCTTTAAAGAAGATCTCCATTTCATTTTAAGATACGCTGTTTCCTACATTTTTAATGCTACTAACATTTACATGTTTGCACATGTGTCTTTAATCTCTATTCTCTATGTTACAAGTAGTCACAGTCAGTTACACTCGGATCCTTAGTACCTGAGCATGGATGTAAAGTCATCAGGTAGATTACACTGCTAATGTTTATCACCTCTACTATTTAACATGAAGTAAATTTTTTTAAATTTTTAATAACTACATGATTAGAAGAAGCATTTCGTTACAGGTTTAACATATTCGGTAACACACTCCAGAGCAAGAGTACATCTCTTTCACAAGTGGCTGTAAGTTTCTAGGTTCACAGTTGAATTAATACAGTTATACAATATTGAACTCAGTATAAACCCTGTAAGACATGAAATTGAATGAGTTTTTAACCTTTAAAACAGATCTCAATTTCATTTTAGAAAATATTGTTCCACGCAGAAAGACTCATTGTTTTTGCTACTAACACTGAGATGTTGGCGCATGCATCTCTAATCCGTATGTATCTTATCATTATTAGTTTTAATCTGTTGCACTTGGATCCTTGGTGCCTGTGTATGTCTATAAAGTCATCAGGTGGATTTCAGTGGTAATGTTTATCACCTCTACTAATTATCATGACATAAATTTCCATGCTTCCTCCTCAAATATAATACATTTTAAAATTTTTGTTGATTTTTTTTGGTGTGTGTATATCACTCAGAACATCCCAAACCATCTTATTCAACTATACATCCACTTCCCAGATGTCACCCTCCCATAACCTTCCTCCCTCCACTAGAGCCCTTATACTCTGATATCCCTGCTACTGTCTGCTGTGTTGTCGGCACCCCAGCCATTCCTCACTACTTGTCCATCTGGTGAATCTAGTCAGCCTATCTAGTGGTGTTTGCTTTAGGAAGGTCAGCTGTTCCTCATCTAGCAGCAATCAGTTGTCAATATTTCTTTGGCTAAGATTGGGGTCTGCTGTTCATTTTCCCAGTTCTGTGCTGGGTTACTATTTAGGAGTCCCTTTGCAACAACTCAAAAGAAGGTATCTCATATCTGGCATTGTTGCTTGTTATGTAGCCTTTAGCTATACATATGGACTCTTAAAAATTATATTGGCCCCTTTAATCTTTGGTTATACTTTCCTTTTGGGTGTTTAAGGCCACACAGTTAACCCAGATAAACCAATTTATTTTTGCTCTTAAAGTCGTTTGAGGATCTGTTCCTCAGGGGTCACATGGGCTTGGGAGGCGCCCCTGGCACCTTTGAACAAGTTTAGCATAAGAATTGGCCTAGATTCACACATTTTAGAATTGGCTGTGTATGCCAAATTTCAGTCTCATGTTCTCTGTGTCCATCTCATTGTTCCAATCCAAATACCAGTTCTTCACACATATACAGTGTGATACATTGTCAAGAATCAAGGTGAATAAAGTCATTTTTGACCCATTTCCTTTGAACTATCATTCTTTCTCCCCATACAGTGCAGGCAACTCTACCTGCCTGCTCTACAAAGCTTCCTCTATAATCAGTCATAAAATCCAAAGAGAGATAGTTTTACCAGGTTGATATGACATCATTTTTATTGCAGAGTAAACTCCTATCTGACAGGACAAGGCCAGGCTCACTGTCAATGTGGTAGAGTGTTAGGTACAGTGCTTTGTTGTTGCTGCTGTTGTGGTTTGGTTGGTTGATCACTTGGTTTTGTTTTTCATGTATACTCTCTTAAGTTGTATTTTTAAGCTAAGAAGAAAAGTAAAAATCAGGCATTATGAGTGAAGGTTAGTCAGGTAACAATGCAGAATATTTCTGATTGGGAAAGAATCTCAATCTTCAGGCCACATGCGGTATGTCATCAGTAAAAAAGACATTTTATTGCTTGGCTGACAAGGTCAAGCGAATGCTATTTATATAGATCACATTGTAATATACAGTTAAACATGACATGGTATTCCCAATGTTCTGTCCCTGTCTTTCAATGTACTTGGTACTTGTGCATCTTTTATTGTGTTTTCCAATGTCACTCACTTCTTAAAACCAAAAGTTAAAGCAGATTTTTACATGGTAGCATTTCCCTTTTTTATATGATAAATCATTATGACTGTGAAATATTTGATATTTCCCAGGAAATGCATTTTTGTTACCTCAAAAATGTAATGAGGCTGGAGAGATGGCTCAGTGGTTAAGAGCACTGTCTACTCTTATATAGGACCTGGATTGATTCGCAGCACCTATGTGACAATTAAGAACTGTCCATAAGTCCAGTTTCAGATGCATTCTTCTGGCTTCTACAAGCATTGCACACACATGATGTACCTACATATATGCACGCAAAAGAGCACATAAAATAAAAATAAATCCAGAAGTTATTCTAAAAATAGGTTACTTGAAAACATACATATTTTATGCTTTTCCTTTTCCTTTTTCCACTTTCATTGTTTGAAGTAAAATTTATTTTTCTTGAGCTGGGGAGGTGGCAGCATTCGGGAGAGGATTGCCCCAGTACAAGAAAGGCTGTTTAGCACAGCTTGGGATCCCTGGATGCTGGTAGTCATCTAGGACATTGCTGAGCTGACTTCCATTGATCTCCAAAGTAGTACCTTTCAGTTCATTACTAATTAAAATACAGGTATATTTACCTGTATCATTTCTTTCAGATTTTAATATCATTTCATAGAAAGAGAACTTTATAAAAACTTTACAAATAAAAAGCTATTAAAGCGTTTCATTCTCCAACTCTCCTAACTCACCTAGAAATTGATTTCTATTCATTCATTCCTTTTCAAATAGCTTTTTTGTTCTAAAATCCTAGGCAGAAAAGAAATGCAGAAGGGTCCAACGATGATGGTCCCTTTGGAATCACTCACTGACTTGAAGGCGTTTGATACTCTTATAAGTGTGAGAGGAAATGAGATTTTCCTAAAGGTTTTGTGAATAATGAATGGTCTGGCTTTCTCTTACCAAGTTAAGTATACATACTGAGTACTGCCTAAGTAATTAATTTCTCCTGTGCAGAAGTATTCTGTGGCTTTTCTGTCCTTTTCAGCTCATATAAATCCCTACATTAGAATTTTATGTGAAGACTCCATGCTCCTGAAAATACTGAAATGTTGAGCAAGAAATTCCTGCTAAACAGGAGCAACAGAGGCCCCTCCCTTACTCAGGGAGAGCGGTTCCGACGATTTTACGATCTGGTTTCCTATTGTCGTTTGAGGATTTGAAACAGAGACGTACACACCAGTGTAATTACTATACACAGAATTCTAAGTCCACTAAACATTTGATCCGTAACAGAATCCCTACACCTGTGAGGGTTTCAGTGTACAGAAAGGAGTTGACTGAAGGAACGTGAAGGAACTTGAAGGAACTGAGGAAGTGAGCCATCAACTCCATATGAAGGCTAAGTGGGCTTTTTATTTTTTAACAGCAAACGGCCTGCTACTACTAAACACTTCTGAAATTCATGTTTTGAGAAAACATGTCTAAGTCTTTAAAAGTCTAACACTGTCAACCTTTACCTGCATTGACTTTGTGGAAAGCACCATGCTAAACTATTTGGAGAAATAGAGACAAATAAAAGGAATCATGCTCTCAAGGTATTATCTATGGAATTGTCAGCTTCTCTGCTGGAGCCCCTGCCTTTCCCAGACTTCTGAAAAGGCCCTGTGCTGCAACTTTCCAAGCAACATTAAAGTAAATTAAGAGTAATTTGTCTTTTCTTTTTAGACTTTCATGAACTTGCTTAAAATAACTGGAATCGTCGGTTATTGTAGATGGATGCTCTAAAGTATGCCTAAATATGGCAAGAAACGTTTTGTGTGGAAATGTGTTTCTTAGAACTGATTTTACAGATTTTTAGGCAATGGGAAATGCTTTAGGTGTTGATTTTATGGCACTGAGAATCCTCATAGAAAGTTGTAGAGGACAAACTTTGCAAAGCAAATTCAAAATCATAAGGAATCGTTCTGATTTAAAAGATATGCAGTCTAACTCCAGTGTATGTGATTACTTTCAAGTAATCAGAATACTTTTTAGACTGAATATTTAATTCTTAGAATATGCCTAAAGGCAGTTTCGTGATTTTATGCATCTAATTAATTGTGTTCGTTTGCATTGTTCCCCTCAAAAGTCCATTGTCAGTACTTATCTCAGCATGAATTTTATTCAAATTAATAAAATAAAGATTTTGATTTTAACTCTCCATTATTGCAGCACATAAAATCCAGCATTAAAGCAAGAAAGAAGAGATAAGACAGACTCTCTTCTTAATAACAGATGCTGATCATAAAGCCTACATTTTTTCCTGTCTGCCTCCTAGTTTGCACATAACTGGTAGATAACATTATGTATTTGAAGTTTTAGAGCAGGACACACAGACACAGAGAGCACAAAAAACTGACAGTATGCTCTGGAAGGTATGGAGTCAGTTATTTTCAAATTTATAGATTCCCAGAAAAAAATGCTTTAACAAATTCTGCTTTGAAGATTCAGCAGTGGAAAGGGAGGAAGAAAGAAAATTAAACTTTTAGAAACTGATTGTTTAGGTAACAGTGAGAAAATTATTATAGGAGGATGTGGTGGTTTGATTGAGAATGTCCCCCATAGACTCCAAGTATTTGAACATTTTGTGCCTAGTTGGTGAAACTGTTTTGAGAGGTCTTAGGAGGTGTAGCCTTGTTGGAGGAAGGACGTCAGTCACTAGGGGCAGGCTTAGAGAGTTCTTAATCCTTGCCAGATTTCCAGTCACTCTGCTTCCTGTCTCTTCTTGAAGATGTGAGTGCTGAGTTTTGCTCCTACTATGGCCACCTCTGCCACCATGCCTCTCCACTGATGGACTTTTGCCTCTTTGGAACTGTAACCTAAATAAACTCTTCCTTTTGTAATTTCCCTTGGTCATCGTGTTTTATCACAGCAACAGAAAAGTAACTAAGACAGAAGAAGAAATAACTTGAATGATAATATATCTTAAGTCCTTAAGCCCTACTACTTAGAATCAAACATAAGGACATCTAAGAGGTAGTTCTTTGAAAAGACAAAGGATTGATAAACTCTTAGCAGACTAACTAAAATAAAGAGACAAATTAACAAAATTAGAGATGAAAAAGGAGAGATTATGAAATAGAAGAACTGGGTGGAAAAAGAAATTCCAGAGGTATCAAAATTAACATGAAAGAAGACATGCCAAGAGGTAGAATGAATACTTCCTGACTGCTGGCTACTGTAGGAGAATAGAGTCCCTATAGATATGCAAGATAGGCAAAGGACCCATCAAAGCCACCAGCACCCCATTTTAGAGCAGGACAGCAACCCAGATGCAGGTCCACCTGGTTTCCATGCCCATTGCTCCTCTTTTAATAAACTATTTAATAAACCATCTTATGCTCTCACTATCCATGTATCTCTACAATTTGGATATACAAGAACCTCAAATTTTTACATGGCATCATTCAAATTCCTTTCTATCTTTAAAAATTGCAACAGATGCCGATGAAATTAAAGACATCTTTAGGATATACTTACAAAAATTAAACATTTTAAACATTTAAACAAGTAATGAGATTGATAGGATAATAAAAAAAAAAATCACAAATTTTAAAAGTCCAGACCAGGTAGACTTATGGTAGAATTCTACTAAACCTTTAAAGAAAAACTAACCTCAATGTTTCATGAACTATGTCATAAAATAAAAAAGAAGGAATGCTACAGAATTCAACAAAGCCAGCATTACCCTCTTACCTAAGCCAGATGAAGACGCAAGAACTGAAACAGAAAATTACAGGTCTGCCTCCCTGATAAACACAGATGAAAAAAGCTAACAATAAAGTACTTGCAGACTGAATTCAAGAACACATCAAAAAGATTATGCATCACAATGACTTCATTCCAGAGATGTAAGAAAAGTTCAACATATGCAAATCAACAAATGTAATACATGATAAAAATGAACTCAAGGACAGGAATCACAAGATCACTCAATACAGAAAGCAAGGTCTCTCTTTATCATCCAGACTGACTGATTTCAATGTTTTGCTTCAAAATCCACCCTTCTTAGCCTCTCCAGGATAGGGCTGCAGAAGCTAATCACCACATGCACATGCCTTACGAAACACATGTGTATTGGTCCAGCAAGATGGCTCAGCAGGTAAAGGCACCTGCCATGAAGCCTGAATATCTGAGTTCAATCCTTGAGACCACACGGTGGAAGAAGAGAACTGACTCTCAAGCAAGTCGTCCTCTGGCATACACACAGCTCATGAAGACATGTATATAGACACACACAGGCACAGACACACACAGACACACACACATACACACACACAAATCAATAAATAAACGTAATTTTTTTTTAAAAAAAAGAGAGAAATAGATGATGTTGTGGGAAGTGTTGGTTAGTGTGATTAGGCCTTCTTTGAGCTAAAGGCTACTAATTGAAGTTAGGCTCCTAACAACACAGAATACAACACAGAGACCTGTCTTTCTTGATAATTATACTTTTAAAGCTGTTAGGGTCCGTGACTCGGTGGGTCTCTTCTGGAGAAAAAATGCACGAGTATGGAGATGCAAAGATCAAGCAGAGTTTTATTAAACCAGCTAGCTGGGGCCGACCGTCCTTCCAGGACACGCAGGTCTGGTTAGAGCGATCGACCCTGAGGCAATTTTAGGTAAAGATTATATAGGCTCCCACAACCGTTACACAAAAGCCCACGTTTATACAGCCAATAGTTTCAAAGCAAGCATTTCACAAACCAATAACTTTAAAACAAGAAAAATGTTACAACTCCCTTCAGGTGTCTCAATCGGGGAGAGATCGTTGGTATGTGCCTGGCACGACTCTTTCCTGTTATCTTGTGTAAGCAGACATGTCTACATGACATGACACAGAACAGGTCAGGCTCCGGGGGCTGTAGCACTTGCCTCTATCTCCGGATGCCTGTGTCTCCAGTTGAGTTAATTGGTTACAAGCAGTAAATTTAAACAAGTAAATTCAAGCAGTAAATTCAGACAAGCAGTATATTCAAACGAGCAGTAAATTCCTCCTTCCTTAACATTTCCCCCCTTTTTTTCTAAGTCAGACTGAGGAATCTTCCTCAGCAGTGTCTAAGGCTTGGTATTTCTGGCGAAGGACCAAGAGATGGACAGTATTGATTTTTTCCTGAACAAACCTTTGTAGCCTATTTATTATGCAGGGACCAATTGTGACTAATAGCAGTAGAATAATTAGAGGTCCTGCGATAGCTGAGAGGAGAGTTGTAAACCATGGTTTATGTGTGAACCAGGACTCGAACCAACCTTTATGTTCCTCATATTCTCTACGTCTTTTTTCTAGGTCCAGCTTTAACTTGGCCAGAGATTCTCTATCTGCTCCTGTCTTATCCACATAGAAACAGCATTATTCCTTTAAGGCAGCACATAGTCCCCCTTCCTTTAGGAACAATAGATCTAGGCCTCTCCTATTCTGCAATACTATTTCTGACAAGGAGGTGAAGGATTGCTTCAGGTCTGACATTGACTGCCGGAGCTGCTCTAAGTCCTTGTCAACGGCCAGTCTTAGGGCTGTAAGTCCTTGTTCCCACATTACTAGGGATGCAATTCCTGTTCCTGCTCCGGCCAGCCCCAAAGAAAAGAGGGTCCCAATGGTCAGGGCTGTGATGGGCCCCCTTTTACTCCTAAGGGGACCTAGTCTTTCTTCCCAGTAAGAGAGAAAAGATTCATGGGTGTGGATGAAAGCCGGGGCAGAATGGCCACTAGTACACAGAACTCAGCAGTGGAGTTAAACACAGAGGTGGATAATGCTGGGGTGAGGCCTATTTTTGAGCAAAGCCACCATCCTGAAGAGGGTATAACCCACTTTTCCTGCTCCCATGGGCTGGTAACGCTTGAGGAGCATACCTGGCTTTGGGATGCTGGAACTGTGCCTACACAGGTACCAGTGCTAGAAACCTGGGAAATAGTGAATCCCCATGGTCTCCCATCCCAGTAAGTGGGATGAGAGCTGTTGAGAGTGTAAGAGCCATTCATCCCGATTGCTTCATAGAAAGGTGGGGATCCAGGGTAGCATAACCAACATGGGTCCTCAAGGGAGGGACTGGTGTGATTTAGGGTCTCTACCACTGCTTGTATCATTTCCCACATGGGATTCTTGAAAGGAGGTGGGTTTCCCATAGTTGGGGTAGCAGATGTAGTAGGCTGGGGAATGAGCCTAGGTGTAGGATGTCGGGGCTCTGGGCGGGGAGGTTTCAGCACTGGGTTGGGCCCTATTGCCAATTCGACTACTGCCTCGACCTTGAGGAAGATCTGAAACATAACCCCTATAGTCGGTGGCCATGAGTTAGGTCTCAGGCCCCATGTCAGCCCACTTGTCCACCTCCTATCTTGTTTTCCTTTTGAGGTAAAGGTGATTTTTATCTTATTAGCTTCAAGAGATACTTTTTGCCTGTCATACAGATTGATAAATCTCATGTCAATTAAATCAGGTGAAGCTTTCTGTCTCTCCTGTCCATCGCTAGTCTCTATGCAATCCCATTCAGCACAATAAAAACTTTCAGCACCCCCACAATGTTGCTTCCACCATCCTGTCCGGAAACTGGGGCAAGCGTAGAACCCATTGCTAAGAGTAGTTTGGTGGCTCTTCCAGACACGCCAGGGTGGGTTCTGGGGTAGGGATTCCCTCAATACAAGTTCTAAGTTTATATACAGGTCCGGCCACCATGTCCACAGTGGGGCAATGCAAGAGATTTGGCTCCATTCCTCATGAGTGTCGCCGTTTCGCAGGATCCACATCTGAGGGGGCAAGCGTAGAACCCATTGCTAAGAGTAGTTTGGTGGCTCTTCCAGACACGCCAGGGTGGGTTCTGGGGTAGGGATTCCCTCAATACAAGTTCTAAGTTTATATACAGGTCCGGCCACCATGTCCACAGTGGGGCAATGCAAGAGATTTGGCTCCATTCCTCATGAGTGTCGCCGTTTCGCAGGATCCACATCTGAGCTTCAAGGGATTAGCAGGATTTTGCCGCACCTCCCACTTCTTCACACAGGATTCCAGGTCCTCGAGAGCTTATCGGCAGGAATCCTCTCATGTCTGGCTCAGCTGTAACTTCAAGGGATTAGCAGGATTTGGTCGCACCTCCCACTTCCTTACACTGAATTCCGAGTCTTCAAGGGGTAAGGCCTTCCAAACGTGGGTGTGGTGGACTCAGGGAGCGATGCCGTCAACCTTTAGAGCAGTGGGGGTGGTAAACAGTACAGCATAAGGTCCCTTCCATCTGGGTTCGAGAGTTTTTACTTTGTGTCTTTTGACCCAGACCATGTCCCCTGGGACTACACCATGCTCCACAGTTGGGGTTCTTTCCCCTTCATGGTATGCTTTGATTGGGGCCAAATTTCTTGCTGTACTTTGGCAAGGAATTGCAACACATTTAAATAGTCAGGGGCTGACTTCTCTTCCCCCAGGGGCTGGGCTCGCCAGGTTATTGGCGGAGGGGCCCTATACATTATCTCAAAGGGGGTGAGACCATGTACATATGGGGAGTTCCGAACGCAGAAGATGGCCAAGGGGAGGAGAGTCACCCAGTCACAGCCAGTCTCAATGACCAATTTGGAAAGGGTCTCCTTTAATGTCCGGTTCACTCTTTCTACCTGCCCCGAGCTCTGTGGGTTGTAAGCACAATGCAATTTCCAATCTGTCCCCAGAGCCTGGGCTAGTCCTTGTAGGACTTTACTAATGAAAGCCGGGCCATTATCGGAGCCGACAGCCTCAGGGACCCCATATCTGGGGACTATCTCCTCTATTAATTTCTTTGCTACCATCTGACTAGTTTCATGCTTGGTTGGAAAAGCCTCCACCCATCCTGAGAAGGTATCTACCATAACTAGCAAATACTTGTACCCATACTTTCCTGGCTTTACCTCGATGAAGTCTATCTCCCAACTTCTTCCTGGGGCCCTCCCCCTCTCCCGGATACCTGTTGGGTGAAGCCCCTTTGGAGCTGGTCTTAGCTTTACACAGCTCTCGCATCCCCCAGTGATCTGACGCACTGCCTCATTCTGGTGTGGAAATACCAACTGTGCGTGCTGAAAAAGACTGAGCAACTTCTTCCAGCCTAGATGGGTGGATCTGTGTAGGTTGGTGAGCATGTATTTTCCTAGTACTTCTGGTAAGATCAGTCTACCTTCCCGGTCCCTACTCCAACCTCCCTCCCCAGGCTTTTCTCCCGGAGCTTGTTTTCTTATCCACTCAAGGTCCCATGGGGAATAGTCAGGTCTGGGAGGTAGGGTGGGTAGTACAGGTATAGGTACCTCTAGAGCTGTCAGCACAATGGGGTCTAAGAGAGCTACCCTCCTGGCCTCTGCATCAGCAAAGTTGTTACCAACAGCCTCAGGAGTCTTTCTGGACTGGTGCCCAGGCACATGTATAACTACCACTGCCCTCGGCTTTTCCACAGCTGACAACAGTCTTTGGACTTCCTGCAAGTTCTTCAGCTCCTTTCCTTCTG
>NW_008351705.1:629434-631425 GCF_000622305.1 Nannospalax galili
CTCATGTCTCCCTGGCTCCCCTTTCCTAGGGCCACCAGGAATAGGCAATATTCATCAGTCAGAGATAAAGACAACACATGCGCTGGCTGCAGGGGCTGTCCTTCTGAGTCCATGACTTTTATCCCTTTAGGCTCAAAATGGATACGTGCCCCGATTTTGGTGAGTAAGTCTCTACCCAGCAAAGGTGCGGGACTCTCAGGCACAACCAGGAAGGAGTGGGAAACCTGATGCCTTCCCAAGTCCACTTTCCTGTTGGTGGTCCAGGCGCACCTCTTAGTTCCTGTAGCTCCTTGGACTATGCTTGTGCATCCTGGCTTTAGAGGACCGCGAGCTTGATTTAGAACTGAATACTGTGCCCCAGTATCTACCATGAAGCCGGTGGGAGTCTCCTCCATGCACAGAGTTACCCAAGACTCAGGGAGGGGAGCCAAGCCCCGTCTCCATCAGTTCTCATCTCCCAGGTGGAGGGTCCTGATAGGGTCCCTTCCTCCTTGTCTTCCTTTCCTTTGTGGGCACTCTCTTTTCCAGTGTCCGTATCTTTTACACAGGGCGCACTGTTCCCGCCCTAACTTGGATGGGTGGGGTCCTGCTCTCTGAAGCGGTTCGGGGCTCCCTTTCACTCCAGCCAGAAATATTCTGGCCATCTCCTCCCTTTGCTTCTTGTTCTCCTTTCTTTGAAATTCTCTGTCTTCTTTCCTATTCTTGTCCTGCATCTCCCATTCTTCCTTCCTTAGCCTTTCTTCCCTGTCCTCCGGAGATTCCCTAGTATTAAAAACCTTTTCTGCTTGTTGCAACATCTCCCTGATTGAAATCTCTCCTAGGTCTTCCCGCTTATGAAGTTTTCTCCTAATATCAGAGGCTACCTGGATAATAAAAGAGAGAACCACAGCACACCTGTGTTCTTCTGCCTCTGGGTTTATAGGGGTGTACTGCTTATAGGCATCAAATAGCCTTTCCAGATACATGGCTGGGCTTTCAGTTTCTCCCTGAGCAATTATTTTTACCTTAGCCAGATTAGTGGGCTGTCTTGCAGCCCCCTGGAGACCAGTCATTAGAGTCTGGCGATAGACTCGAAGACACTCCCTACCTTCTGCCGTCCTAAAATCCCAATCTGGACACATGAGGGGGAACGCCTCATCGATGGCATGTTGAAGAGTAGTGGGCCTCCCATTTTCTCTGAGGATGTTCTCCCTGGCTTCATTAAGGATCCGCTCGCGCTCCTCAGTGGTGAAGAGGGTGCGGAGCAGCTGCTGGCAGTCGTCCCATGTGGGGCAATGAGTGAACATAATAGATTCCACCAAACCTATAAGACACTTGGGGTCTTCAGAAAATGGGGGGTTTTGGGTCCTCCAGTTGTAAAGATCGCTAGAGGAGAATGGCCAGTATTGATACTGCTGGTCATCTGGGCCGCCGATTGCTCGTATCGGCAGCACTGGCACAGCCCCTCCTGTGGTGGAGGAGGGGGCCTCTCCTATTCGGTCCCTATTTCCCCGAGACCTTAGCTGCATTCCTCCCACCTCTCCAGGTCTTCCATCCTCTCCCATGGAGGAGTCTGGGGAGGGGGCAACCACTGGATTCCCATGGGGACCCCCAGCTCCATCCCCCCCTCCATAGGCCGCCTCGGATTCTCCACCCCGTGGAGCTGCATAAGGTGGTGGCTGCTCAACAGGAAAAGGGGGGTAGAGGGAGGAGCTCTCGGGGAGAACTGGAGGAGCACTAGGATCCCCACCTCTGCAACTGGAGGACTTCAAACCTTCCTGGGTGACCATGATGGAGACTTTCGGTGGGCAAGCTTGAGGCTTTCTCACCAAGAGGGGCCTTAACCAAGACGGGGGATCCTCTGCCAGATTCTCCCACAAAAGGATATAGAGGAGTTGATCCGGGTGGCCCTCTGGGTCAGGCCGAGCAATGACAGCCTTGACTTTGCTGATGGTGTCCAGGGAAAGGGACCCCTGGGTTGGCCAACCTACTCCAAAGGTGGGCCATTCAGT
>NW_008351705.1:631994-654473 GCF_000622305.1 Nannospalax galili
ATCTCATGACATTCGCTCAGACCGGTCCTTTCGCTCAGACACGTGCTGCACTCACCACTCTCACTTTCAGGATCTCCGAGACTCCTTGTGATTCTCCCAAAAGGCGTCCACTCGGACTGCCTCAAGGTAATGAGCTCGACCTCCTCTTCCTCTGGCACCAGGTTTCTGCTGATCGGGCTTCCTCCCCAGGGCCGAGACACTCAGACCCTAGGTGCAGGGACTCGAACCCGGACTTCCCTGCTCGGGACTTGAACCCGAGACCAGACACGGGATGGCGATTCCCGCTTTATTCTGGATTTTACAGACACGAGGGAGCCACCCTCGATTTACACTGCCCTGTCCGGAGAAAAGAAACTCTGGCCCCGTTAGTCCTTTGATTCCCAGAAGCCCCCCACAAATTGGATTTCCCTACTCAGGACTCGAACCCAAGACCAGACACGGGATGGCGATTCCCGCTTTATTCTGGATTTTACAGACACGAGGGAGCCACCCTCGATTTACACTGCCCTGTCCGGAGAAAAGAAACTCTGGCCCCGTTAGTCCTTTGATTCCCAGAAGCCCCCCACAAATCCCGGGATGAGCCCCAAAAATGTTAGGGTCCGTGACTCGGTGGGTCTCTTCTGGAGAAAAAAATGCACGAGTATGGAGATGCAAAGATCAAGCAGAGTTTTATTAAACCAGCTAGCTGGGGCCGACCGTCCTTCCAGGACACGCAGGTCTGGTTAGAGCGATCGACCCTGAGGCAATTTCAGGTAAAGATTATATAGGCTCCCACAACCGTTTATACAGCCAATAGTTTCAAAGCAAGCATTTCACAAACCAATAACTTTAAAACAAGAAAAATGTTACAACTCCCTTCAGGTGTCTCAATTAGGGAGAGATGCTTGATATATACCTGGCACGGCTCTTTCCTGTTATCTTGTGTAAGCAGACATGTCTACATGACATGACACAGAACAGGTCAGGCTCCGGGGGCTGTAGCACTTGCCTCTATCTCCGGATGCCTGTGTCTCCAGTTGAGTTACTTGGTTACAAGCGGTAAATTCAAACAAGTAAATTCAAGCAGTAAATTCAGACAAGCAGTATATTCAAACGAGCAGTAAATTCCTCCTTCCCTGACAAAAGCAAAAGGATAAGAGATGATTTACATATTGAAGAAGTAGAGAATGAATTTAAACCTGCAGACTTTCCAAGGTAGAAGAACTAAGAATTTAAAGAGAAATAGAGGAGGTCAGGGACCTGTAGATAGGAAGCAAAGCTTGTCTAAAGTTTAATCAAGCCAAAAAGACTGGTCATTATATGTTGATAGTAAAAATTCCCAGTGACAGTAACAATTATGTAATTTAGCACACACAAATCTACCTGTTGTTCTCTCTTTCTGTTCACTGTTGATCAGGATTAAGTCATCTTTACCAACATGTAATAATTTATTTTTTTGTGTTAGAGCTCTAAGTGCATAGTTAATGACAGCTAATTAAAAACCATCAATGATGAGACATTTGCAGTGAGTTTCTTTGTTTCCTGAAATTTATTGATGTATGTATCCACATGAACTTATGCGATGATAAATATATTCAGGTGATGTAGGAAATTTGAGGTGTCTTTGAGTGAAAGGTGACCTTTCGTTTTTCTCTCAGGTGGGCTTTAACTCTGGAGTTACGAATAGATACAGTTACACGAAACTTCCACTGAATCAGTGGCCTTCAGGTTCTTGCATTACAAATTCATAAGCAAAATTCATAGAACACAGAGGATGAGTTTTAAAGTCTATTATAGATTCATAGACGGGAGCTTAAGAGAAAAAGAGAAGGCAGAACTCCTGTATAGTGGGAGTGGGTCCTAGGAAATGGGGACCATCAAGTTGTTATTCTGGGGCAGAGACTGGAGTGAGGCATGGGGATGTAGTGAGTCTAGCTGCCCCAGTTACAAGGTGTTCAAGTGCCTCAGCTCAGTTTTTCTCCTGGAGTAGGAATTCCAGGCAGAGGAGCAGAGGAAACAAGGGAACAGGAAACAGAACTCTCTTCTGGCATTCCTAACCTCCAGCAAGGACAGTTTCTATCTCCCATTCTCATCCTTGGTAAAATAAAGCATTGGGAGGACAAAGGCCTAACAAATTCCTTCAGACTTTGTTATCTGTGCAGTTTTACATGACCATCAAAGCTTCGTGTCTCCTGCATCCTTGCTCTGTATTGTTGATAGGGGATGTATGTGACCTACCCAATCCTTTTCTCACTGACATTGTATTTGGACTAGGTGCTTGAATCAGAGTTACTAAATAACACTTGTGAACTACAGCAGGGCTATTCTCTGACTGTGATGAAATGTTAAGTGTTGATAGTATTTTCTGATATAATCAGTGACCGGGTCCTTCATTGATTTAATGAGTATTTTTTATAGTAGCATGAAGAGCCCTCAATGGCCTGGGTGGAAGTTGAACACTCCAGTTTTGCCTGCTCAATCACCTGGCCACAGAACAATCCTAAGGAGATGGGTTCACCTCAAGCCATGCTGAAGAGCTGTCTCCTTTTCTTTCTATCTTGTTTTTAGGCATGCTTTCCCTAACATTTTGGGTTTCTTTTCCTCTTTCTCTAAAATTCCCCTTCCCTACCATGTGGCTGCTGGTTCACTAAATGTCTAACCGTGTGAGCTTTAAAATAGCTTGGAATTTTTTTTTCTTCTCTCCTCCATTGTCCTTCTCTGGGAGGCTGTGGAGATTTACAGCTTGATGGCCCTAGAGGGGTATTTCTTTCAAAGCTCTAATAAAATTGTCCTTAAGCTTTTATTTGAGTCCATTTTAATTTTTTTTTAATTAATGAGATTAAGAACCCTATGAGGGACCCAACACTCCCCTGTACCATGTGGAAATCATGAAGGGGCACCAAAATTATAGTAACATATTTGGTGGCCTTGTGCAGGGATATTACCTACCTAAGCTTCTTTAAGATGAAACAAGTAGATGTCTTTATCTACCTTGCCTTGAGGCTACTGGAACCATAAGCTGCAAAGATTCTGCTCTGGCTCTCTGGGAGAAAGAACTTGGTCACTTTATTATAATCTGCATTTGTATAATTTTTTATTTTACATTAAAATCTTTAAATAAAATGTTTAATACCAAAAAAAAAAAAAACCCAAAACTAAAACTCTTTCTTTTCCCATCTCAGGCTTTTTACGGCTGTCTGATAGCTACATCGCCAATGCAGTTTTCTTAGATTACCTAGGAGAGTTTTGATCAGGCCGGGGGGAAAGGACAGAAAGATTTAGCAAGGTTAGGTCCCAGACCATAATGGAAGGCCCTGGCACTGTGGCATTTCTACCTGGATCTAAGGAATATGAATTTCAGCCAACTCAGAGAGTTGCATGCCATGCTGGGATGGGACATATGTCCCCAGAACAGCAGTGCCTGTTGGTGTAGGGCATACCTCCCCATTGCTTCTGCTTCCTTCATGGGTTTCTTTCCCAACAACAACTTGTAACTAGGGGATGTAGGGAAATAAGAACAAGATCAAGATGATGTTATAGTGGCAGGAAGCCCCTACAGAAGGCTGACTGGGAGACTAAAATCTCTGGCCTGGAATAAGACCCAACTTTTCAGTTTTGCTAGTCAAAGGACCAGCCCTAGGAAGACAGGTTTACCTTAAGTCATGCAAAGTTTCTTACTTTCTCTATAAAGCTCCCTTTCTTCCTCTCACTAACATGTGGCTGCTGGTCCACCAGGTGCCTGACCTCCATTGGGGCTCTAAATGCACATGGCTTCATGGCTTTTTTCCTTCTTCCCTCCATTCTCCTCTTCAACACAGCTGCCAGGATTTATGGTTTGCCTGCCTTGAAGATTTTTTCCTTAAATTCTAATAGACTAATTCTAAACCTTCTGTTTGAGTTCATTCTTAAATTATTTTATGAATGAGACTAATGACCCTCTAGGGAGGATTTTGTTCTCCCTTTTATCAGTGACATCACTTGTCATTATTAATTGTCAATTATAACTTAATGCCTTACCATGTGGACTCCCCCTCCTTGAATTGAGACCATGGAATTCTTTCTGTTACTTTACTTTGCTATTTTTGGCTTACATACCAGAAGGTAATTAATTCTTCTATATCAGTCTAACTGTGTGCTTTTCAAAAAAGCAAAGGAGGGGCTGTCTGTTCACATTTTTTGTTCTTGTTTTTTAAGATGGTCTCCTTGTAGCTACAGCTGGCCTGGAACTTCCTATGTAGATCAGGCTGGCCTCAATCTCACAGAGATGTGCCTGCTTCTGCCTCCAAAGTTCCGTGATTGGAGGTGTGTGCCACCACCACACCTGACTATGTGCCCATTTAATCTGGGAAATAATGAATCCCATAGGGACCAATGCCTTGATGAAGGATAGCCTTATTTTATCATAGAAGTGAGCTTACTACAGGCAAAATGCCACCTTGTGGCTTTGTTTCCTTCTTGGCTCATGACCTCATCAAGGTGGAAAGAACCATATAACCTGGACATCACCCTGGCTAATGACATCAATATGAGGACAGCCTTGTGACTTAGTCACCATCTTGGTTAGTGACATCATCAAAATGGTGGCAACCATGGACATTTGATCCCATATTAGTGTAATCACAGTTCATAAACACAAATTGTGGCACATATAAGCTTGCAGGTTTGATTGAGCCCTCAGGGAATCATGGTATGTGGGAATTTCTTGCACCATAAGCAAGAATTGTCTCAATTCAGTCCTCCTCCAGTTCTTTCCTTTTTGGTTTTCATGTTCCTGGATGCCTAGGAGACCCTCATAGGCTCTATAAACCTGTGATAAGGTCAATGAGGTTTTTATTTCAAAGTAAGGAGGAAATACCAGAACCCCTACGTGGAATTTTTGCATTTTGAAATTGTTTTGCATGACAAATTTACCTGTTTCTAAAGGGGACTATTTGGATTTTGACATGGCTTTGCATAATATAGTTATTAGTTTCTAAAAGAAGCTTAGAGTTTCCCAGCCATGTGCCTCCAATGCTAGTCAGCTATCATAAGGAGCTAACACTTTGAAATGGCGAGACCTGAGAAACACATGTGAATTTGCTGCAGCTCAGAGCCAAGTTTAGGAAAACTTGTGCTTTCTCTAGTCCAACAGTACATGAAGGATAAATTGCACGGTACTAGATAAGCAGACAGTCATAGCAGCTTGAGACCAAGAGGGATCCTCTGCTTGACAGCCTTTCCCTCTTTCAGAACCCATTAGTCTGTGCTTGTCTGCTTCTGTTTCTGCCCCATCATGCCCTGGGCACTAATGCATTTATCTTCCACTTTCAGTTACAGTGATGGACAAATTAAAGAGAAACAGTTCTGCTGTCATCTCTTTACAAGTTCTGTTAGGTGTTACTGTTTTCTGTGTTATGCATTTTTTACATAAATTATAATATAGCTCTTCTAATCCAAGCAATCTAATTGATTGCTTTCTTTAAAAGGGGAATCCAACCCTCAGTGCTATTATGCTTGCCTCCCATCTAGTCTGAAGAATGGGATATGAACTGACCAATTATAAATTTAAAAAGGTCAAAGGGAATGTTTAATGGGTGAACATCGGTGGAATTACACATTGGTTTGTCACTGAAGCCTTATGAGGGAGTAAACATTGCTTAGTGCCCCCAGGGAGAAAATTCTCACAACAGATGGCAAACTTATTTGGTAATGTTATTATGTCTCATGATACTAAGAAAGAAAAACAGTAAGTAAAAGAAAATGTTAGAAGGATATGAAAATGGAAATAATTTTTTAATTACAAATGATATGGATGAAGTTTAAGACGAGCAGATCATATACATGGACCCATACAGTGTGTAGCTTCTGGAGTCCCGTTTGTTTCTTTTAACATAGCGCTTTTGAGATTTACTCATGCTAACGTGTTTATCAGTAATTGGTTTCTCATCATTGTTGAATACATTGTTTTATATATTTATCAATGGAACTTGATTTTTGTCAGGTTTTGACTGTTGTGAATAAATGTTTTAATTATTTGAATGCCTTCGTAAATATGTGTTAAATTTGGGACTAGAGAGATGACTCAGGGCTTAAGAACACTGACGGCTCGTCTAGAGGACCTCGGTTTGGTTTTCAAAACTCTCTTGGTGGCCAGTAACCATTTGTAACCCAGTTACCTGGAATTTGACACTCTTCTGGCTTCTGCAGGCATTGCATGCATAGATATACTTGCACACATAGAGGCAAAACACTTACACATAAAAAATGTGATAAAAATTTAAACATTTATTTGCGTGTGTGCGAGTACAGGCACACGTGTGTAAGTCAAAGGACACCTTGTAACTTGCAGAAGTTGCTTCTCTCCTTCCTTCGTGTGATTTCTGGGGATTAAACTCAGGTCCTCTGGCTTTGTTGAAAATACTTTACCCACTGAGCCCTCTTGACAACCAAGATGTATTTAAGGACCTGTGTTTAGAATTTCTAGTTTATATAGTAAGTATATAACTGATTTAATAAGAAACATCCAAACTATTTTCCAGAATGACTGTAAGATTTTACGTTAGTTATACCATTTCAGAGTTCCTGTTCACTGTATCTTCTAGCATTTGGTGTTGTCAATCAATTTAACATAACTAGTGGGTGTGTAGTGCAATCACACTAAAATTTATTTTCTGTTTCCATAGTGCCTTAAGATATCAAACACTGTTTTATGCTCCTGGATACTAATGATCTTCTTTACATTATATAAGTGAGCACTGCTCTGTTCCATTAACCTAAGCTTATCTTTCCTACATCCCTCAACTTACTTGATATTTTTGAACAGTGCAAGTCTCCTAACATTTTACAACTAGGCATTGGATTTTCAAAATCTATGAAAAGGCATGTTGAGATTTTAACTTGGATTACACTGAATCCAATTTGATTCGATAATATTGAATACTTGAAACTATTAATTTAGGTTCTTTATTTCCTTGGCTAAAGTACATACTTCTAATATCCATGGCTTACGTACTTTTAAGTTTAGTTTTGAGTGATCTGTGTTTTTGATGCCAAGTTGTATAATTTTATTTGAAATGTATTACTATGAAATAAAAATTTTAGTTGACTTTTGTTCATTGATCGTGTAAGCTATGAGTTTAAATTTAGAATGTCTTAATATCCATGGCTTATGTATTTTTAAGTTTATTTTTGAGTGATTTGTGTTTTTGATGCCAAGTTGTATAATTTTATTTGAAATGTATTACTATGAAATAAAAATTTTAGTTGACTTTTGTTCATTGATCGTGTAAGCTATGAGTTTAAATTTAGAATGTCTAGTTGACTTTGAAAGTGTCTATGGTGGTCAACAAAGAAAACCATGCTATCTTTGGAAAATGGTTTTATTGTTCTTGTTATCATTTTACTGCAGTTGTTAATACTTGAATGAAAGTGATGAGAATTATTCACACCTCCTTTGTTCTGATCTAAAGATTAAGCAACTAAGGTTTTTGAAATTAAGATGACACTTGTAATTTATTGTTTGTTTGCTTGTTGTAGATGCTGCTTATCAAGTTAAGGTGGTTACATTCTAACATTTCATTCTTTCGTTGGTAAGAGGTATTCTCTTTCCTTCTTTCTTTCTTTCTTTCTTTCTTTCTTTCTTTCTTTCTTTCTTTCTTTCATCTTTCTTTCTTCCCTTCTCTCCCTCCCTCCCTCCCTCCTCTCCCTAATCAATTTATTATTTAAATCTAAATTTTCTTTATGTGCTTTAAATCTCTTAGGTGAATAACTATTTAATTTCTAATGTCTTCATGATTATTGGATTCCTTATTATCAAATTGATTTTTAAATAAAAGACTCAGTTTTATTTTTAATTTTGTGTGTCTGTCTGTCTGGGGGGGCGGGGTATGTGCAAATAAGTCCAGGTCCTGAAGAGGACAGAAGAGGATATAGGATCCCCTGGATCTGAAATCATAGGTATTTGTGAGCCACCCAACTTGGGAGCTGGAAACTAAACTTGGGTCACTTGCAAGAGCAATACATGCTCTTAATGTTCTGGCTATCTTGTCAGCATCTCAAATGGACTTTTTAAAAATCATTTCTTATCCTGAAGTCTATGTTGATACTGCTATAATAATATTGATTTTCAATTCATTAGCATTTGGAAGCTATATCTACACTTCTCACTTAATTTTCTATGTATTTATGTTAAAATATTAAAAAAATATTTATTATTTTTATTTGATGTATATGGGCATCTGCATGTATATGAGTATACTCATGCCATTAAAGGCCCACATAGGTCAGAGGAGGGCATCAGATTCCCCTGGAACTGGAGTTATGGATGGTGGTTAGTTGCCATGTGGGTTCTGGGAATTGAACACAGGTCCTCTGCAAGAGCAGCCAGTGCTCTTAACCACTGAGTCATCTCTCCAGCCCCATTAAAATATTTTTAGAATAATATTTTCGGGGCTGGAGAGATGGCTCAGCAGCTAAGAACATTTGTTGTTGTCCCAGAGAAGCCGGGTTTGATTCCCAGCACCCATATGGTAGATAACAACCATCTGTAACTCCAGTTCCAGGGAACCTGACACTCTCTTCTGACCTCTGTGGGTCATTGCATGACACAGGTTCACTCACAGAAATGGAGGCAGTACACTCACACACATAAAATAAAAATAATTTAAAGACTAAAAAAATAATATTTTCATAAATTTTTGAGAATTTCATATGATTTATGTTTTAATATTTTATTTACTGTTATTTTATAAAATGTGTGTGTGTATTTTGCTTGCACGTTTGTAAGTACACTTGTGTCATGTTTGCTTATGGCAGTCAGAAAAGGGCATTAGATATCCTGGACCTGGAGTTAATGGAAGGTTGTTAGCTGCCATATGTGTACTAGGATTGGAACCTGGGTCCTCTGCAAAAGCAGCCAGTGCTCTTAAACACTGAGCCATCTCTCTAGGTCCATATGATTTATTTTATTGTATTTACCCCCTTTCTCATCTTCTTACAAATCTACCTCCACCTTCCTACCCCTCAACTTTGTGTTCTCTCTTTTTTAAACCCAATGAGTAGCAAAAATACTCTTGGGTTTGGGTCTGTGCACTGTGGCATGTTAGACATACCAGGGCTCACACACTTAAAGAAAACTGACTATGCCTCTCCCAGCAGCTGTCTGTTGACAATAGCTCTTCAGCTGTGGATGGGACTTTATGCTCTCCTCCTCCCTCCATGCTGGGATTTTGTCTGGCTTGAGTAAATAATAGATCTTGTAAATGCTATTACAATCACTGAGTTCCATGTGCAACCTCGCTATTGTGTCTTGAAAACAGTTACCTCTGGCTCTTATTATCTTTCAGGCCCCTCGTCCTCAAAGATTCCTGAGCACTGTGGAGGTAAGATATGATATAGATGTCCCATTTAGGGTTGAGCAATCTCTCTTATTCTCTGAAAGTTAACAAGATGTGGACTGATGATTGTCACCTACTACAGAAAAGAAGTTTCACTGATGAGAGATCAAAGATGCACTAATCTATGGGTGTAATGATAAGCCATTAGGAGTAGTTTTAATATGAAGTCTGTATACCAAAATAATAATAGTAGGATCTCACCTAAGGCCTATGAATTATCTAGCCACAGGTCCTTGGCACTATACCTCGTATCAGTTATGGGTTCTACCTTATTAAATGGGTCTTAAATCCAATCAGAAAGTGATTGGTTTGTTCCACAATATTCATGCCACTGTTGCATCAGTGGGCATATCTGTCAGAGGTATGGTTGGTAAATATTTTTCCCACTGTATAGGCTACTTCTTCACTCAAATGATACTGTCCTTTGCTGTACAGAAGATTTTAGTCACATCTGTTAATTGTTTTCCTTAATGCTTGAGGCATTGGGGCCCTGTTCAGAAAGTTCTTGCCTTTGCCTAAAATGTGTAGTATATTTCTTACTTTCTCCTCCATCAAATTCAGGTTATCAAGTCTTATATTTAGGTCCTTGATCCATTGAGAGCTGAGTTCTGTTCAGGGTGAGAAATAATTATTTAGATGTATTTTTCTACATTAGCTATCTAGTTTGACCAGTATCATTTGTTGAAGATGCTATCTTCTCTCCAAGATATATTGTTGACTTCATTGTAAACTATCAGGTGGCTGATGGAAATGGGCTTATATCCAAGTCCTTAGTTCTAGTTCAGTGATCAATATATCTGTTTTTTAATGCCAGTACAATGCTGGCTTATTAATTAATGTATTTATTCATTTTTAAAACTATAGCTCTGTAGCATAGTTTGAACTTAGGGATGGTGTAATGTCTTTATTGCTCAGGGTTGTTTTGGCTATCCTAGGTTTTTGTGTTTCCATATGAAATTTAAGATTATTTTTTCCTGTTTCTGTGAAGAATCGTGTTGGAATTTTGTTGATTGAACTGAATCTTTGAATTGATTTGTAGGATGGACATTTTCCTAATAGTAATCCTACTCTTCCATAACCATGGGAGGTCTTTCTATCTTTACATATGCTCTTCTATTTCATTTTTCAATATCTTAGTGTTTTTATTATAAAAATATTTCCAATCCTTGGTTAGATTTATTCCAAGATTTTTTTTAATGGGAATGGACAGAGTGACCATTCTCTTCTTTTTCCCAATTTTAATGAAAATATGTTGAGTTTTTCTTCATTAAGTAGGATGCTGGTGGTGGGCTTGTATATTGCCTTTATTACACTGAGATATGTCTCCTGTATCCCTATATTCTCTATGACTTTTATCAAGAAGGGATGTTAGATTTTATCAAAGGCTTTTTCTACATCTAATGAAAAAATCATGTGTTTACTGTCCTTGAATCTCTTTATTTGATAGATTACATTTTTGAGAGTTATTGAACAAAGTGTGCTTATTCCTATTATTTCAATGTAGTCAAATTGTTTTCTTAGAATACTTTTGATTAACTGTTTGGGATTTTTTATTTATTCTCTATGCTCTCTTGGGTGTATTTAAACTTCTCTTCAGATGGAATTATTCATTCCAATTTCCTCTGTTGTGCTGGCATCATGGTCACAAATTCCTTGAAACTGTTTTTACCATGGAAAAAAATTTCTTTCTCCTTTGATTACAATAGACAGCTTTACTGAGTAAAATAGCCTGGGCCAGTATCTCTGGTCTTTAAGAACTTGAAGAACCTCAGTACAGGCCTCCTGGCTTTCAAAGTCTCCACTGAGAAGTCAGGCAGATGTTATTCTGATAGATCTTCATTTGTACATGATTTAGTCTTTCTCTTGAAGCTTTCAATGTCCTTTCTTTATTGTGTACATCTAGTATTTTGACACTTACTAGTGATGTGGAGTGCTTTTATTCTGGTCTTGTCTATTTGGTGTTCTTTTATGCCTCTTGCACCTTGATAGGCATCATTTTCCTTAGGTTTGGAAATTTTTCTTCTAAAACTTTTTTTAAAATATTTTCTGTCTTTAACTTGGATTTCTTTTCTCTCTTCTATATCTCTAATTGATGGGTTTGGTCTTTTTATAATGTCTCAAAGTTCTTGAAGTTTCCTTTTCCTGGTTTTGTGTTTGTTTTGTTTTGTGTGTATGTTTTAACATTGTCTTTGAGCAATCCAATTCCTTTACTTCTTCAAGCCTTGAGATTCTCCATTACACTTAACCTGTTCTCTACTAGTGAGGCTTTCCACTGAGTTTTTTATTTCACTGACTGAATTTCTCATTTCAAGTTTTATTTAAGTTTGGCTTGTCCTGAGAAATCCTATTCATGTATTAAAGTCTTCTTTCATATCTTTAATTCTTTTCTTTACTTCATTCAATTGTCTGTGTTTTCATGATCTTTGTTCTTGCATTTATGCATATTCTCTTTGAGTTCCTTGAACAAATTTGTATTTCTATTCTCTTCTTCATCAAATAAATTGCTTTCCCCAGGGAACACTATAACATACGTATATTTTCTTCGTTATTAATGTTGATTGTCTTTGCAGTGGGATCTAGACACTTTGAGTTCGATTGTTGTTGGTGGTGTTTCTTTGTATGAATACCTGGCCTTGCCTTTGTTGAATTGGCATTTGGATTGTTCTTTGCTCTTATTCCAACTTGTCAGACTGTATGTAGACCAGAGGAATGGTGCTTGAGGCTCAGTTTTAGGGCAACTCTATGTTGTCCTGTGAATGGGGTGTCAGAAGTGGTCATGGAACAGCTAGAGATAGGTACACATCTGAGCCTAGGAGCAAACGTTCTTTCTGAGGATCTTTAGAAGTCTGTGGAGGACACACTGGATTTTATAGTTGTCTGTATGTGGTAGGGACTGGGGTCACACTGGGAATGAGATGTGTTCCTTGGAGACTAGGATCATAAGGCCACAATGACCTCAGGTAGAAGTGGGTAGGGTGAGGCTGGGGTGGGAGTCACTGCCTGGGGTCCAGATCACAAGATGCCATGCATAACTTGGGAAGTATGATGTGTGGGGTGGTAGTCAGATGTGGAGAAACATTCTGTGAGTGCCTACATGGGGTAGGGGTCACAGGAACCTAGTTAAGATATTTTAAAGGCAACATCAAGTTAGGTCTTTCACTTTAATCCACTTCAGAAAATTTGAATTATTAATTGGAATTTTATGAAACTGACTTTGAATATAGCTATCAGTATCTTTAAAAATTCAATATGAGAAACCGTTGTACACACATGTGCATCATTTGTTTGTGGTTTTACTAACTGCACAGATTAAAATTTCCATCTGTCATTTTTTTATGCCTAAGAACCTTTAGTATTTCTTCTAGATCAAGACTGCTAGTAATAAATGATCTTGGTCTGTTTGCCTGGAAAAGAATTTATTCCAATTTCACTTTTGAAAGATATTTTGGCTGTACTCAGATGTCTAAGTTTATAGAATTTTTTTTTTCTAAGAATTTAAAGATATCTCTGCAGAATCTTAAGCTTGCTCCATTATCTTTAGCTTGTATAGTTATTTTTTAAGGTTGGAAGTCTGATGTAATGTTTATTTTTATTCATCTGTACTTGATGCATTTTTTTTCTGGCTGCTTTAAATCTTTTCCTCTTCACATATTTTTCCCCAGACATTTCTTTAAAATAATCTCCTTTTTAATTTTTTTTTTTTGGTCTTTTTGAGACAGGGTCTCCCTTAGCCCCAGCTGGTCTAGAACTTGCTATGTAGACCAGGCTGGCTTTAAACTGACAGAGATCCACCTGCCTCTGCCTCCCGAGTGCTGGGATTAGAGGTATGTACCACCACACCCAGCAGGACTTTTTAATTTTATTTAAGGTTACATTCTTGGGAGTTGATGTTTGAAGTTTTGAGTTTACAGTTTCCATCAATTGTGGAAAAATTGCCCATTATATTTTCAAATGTTTTCCCTTCCTTTATCCTTTGATTCTTGTGAGACTGTGTTACAGCTATCATAGGTCCTTTGATATTGCCCTTCACTGAGCATCTATAAGAGACTTTTCCTCTCTGCTGTGTTCTGTGTATATCCTGCTTAATCTGTAAAACATAGTGTTTAATCAATTTCAACATTGTTTTGAGTTTAAGAGAAATTTTATTGATTCAATAATTTCATACAATGTATTTTGATTATATTCAGACTCCCTCTCCTAAGCCCCCACCCCCATGCCCTCTATTGGCAAATGAAAAATCCATCCATTTTATATAACATACCTGAGCTGGATGCCAGAGAAATCACATCTCATTTAGAGTGTCAGTGATCTATACTCTTTACACTCGGGCGTGCCAAAGTAAGGGTCCAATCCCTTTCCTTTGCATGTGGTTTTGTTTTGTTTGTGAATAAGTCCAGATCTCTTGGAATGTGAATTTACTCTTATTTTCTGTTTCTCTTACTGCTTAGGAATGTCAAGTAGTGATTTCTTTCTTTTCAACAATCAGAAACACTTGGGTTTCCTCATCTAAGACAGTTGTTTTTAGCCCTTACACACAGGTTACACTTTGGCTGTTTCCAGGCCTCACTCATCACAGTGCCCCCCTTGTGGACCAAGGCCTTCTCCAGCAAATCGATTCCCCACAGGGTTTTACTGTGGATTGAAAAAAAAAGAGAAGTTAGGTGCTCACAACAGGCAGCAATTAGTTCACAGGTCTTCAAGCTAAGATTCTGTGTGGCTGTTGGCAAGTTTCATAGCTTCATCTGACAGCTTTACATGGGTGTCCTCTAGTTTATTTTCTGAAATTTGTTGTTTTGTAGGTTCCTAACACTGTTGAGGACTGAATCCAAGTCTTGACAACCAGTGAATGATGATGATGGTTGGTGCCATGGGTGCCACTAGGGTGTGTGAATGACCAGACCAATGTGGCTCCACCATCTTGGCACTCCAGCTATTTTTTCTTTTACTTAGCCAATTCCTGAGAACAGAATTTTGAGATCAATATAGAAACATCAAGAATCTTAATAAAATGAAGTCCAGAGTCATATTTTAAGTCCTTGTGCTGAGTCCCCATCACTGCCATTGCTCCAGTGCCCACAGCTGTGTTCTTGTCATCTTGGCTCCCAACTTACTTTTTTTTTCTCACTTGTCAAGTCCTGAGTTCAGAATGTTGAAATCAACAGAGAAGCACCTACGGTCAGGGAAATACTCATCTTGTGTGATAAGGTTCCTCACACGGTCTAGTACATGCATCCAGTCTCCCAGGAGCCTGCTCACCCAGGGCCTGGAGTGCTCTTTATTCTACCACCATCATTGAGAATCAACACTTTCATTTTCAAATATTTTGTTTTCAAATATTACATTTTTATTTCTCAAAGTTTTAAAATAGTTTACATTTCATTTCTCTTCCCATCACTATGAAGTACATTGATGATCTCTCCTCAAATCACATTTCTGCTAATTCTTTACCTGTTATTCGTAATTCTACTTATTTTGCTGGACTTTTCCCCAATAACATGTCACACTTTTCTTTTCTTGTCTCATAGACATACTAATTTTTTTGTTTGATGGAATACATTATTGATTAGAAATTCTGTCTGGATTTTTAGATTCTAGCAAAAAATATTAGATCCTCCTGGCAGTTAGATAGGATACTTTTGCATCAGTTTGGTAATTTTTAAGTATGTTTTGGGTTGAGTCTGGAGGACTCTCTTTAGTGCCACATAAGAGGTATCCCACATGTGGACCCTTAATGGATGCTTCTTATGGTCCACAGGTATCTTCATTCCAGATGCAACTTACTCATAGCATCTATGAGAATTCTTAAAAATTGTTAATTTTATGGCCTTTCACTTTCCTTTCTTCAAATGTTACTTTCAATATAATTTTGTTTTTTTAATGGTTATGGTTTATTTTATGTATATGTGCATGTGCCTGCATTAGTTTATATGCGGGTGTCCATGGAGGACAGAAGGCTTGGACTCCTTAAGATCAGAGTTACAGGTAGTTGTGAGATGCCTGGTTGTAGGTGCTGGAAACCTAACAAGGATCTTCTGCAAGAGCAATAAGGGCCCTTAACTACTAAGCCATCTCTCCAGACCTCTTCAAAATTATTTATGCCCTTCTTTGATTCATTTTATTTTTATGCATGGGCTAATATTCAATCAAAAGGTCAAGGGATTCTTATGAAATTTCTATGTTTATACAGTTGCCCCTTTTCAGACATGATATCGTCTATATTTCAGCCACTCTGTATTCAGTGAACTCTGATCATAAACTTCTCTGAATCTCAGTTGTGGTCATGAGATCTAGTTAACTGCAGTGTTTACCTCTTTTCTCTTTTGATTGGGAATCCCAGCCACAAACTGCTTATTTACCAATGCTCGAAAATAGTTGTTTCTATAGTTTGCCCAATCGTTTTGATTTATTTTGTTATTTTATCTGTATGAATGTTATGCCTGCATGTATGTAAGTGTACCTGTGTTGTGCAGTGACACAGAGGTCAAAAGAGGGCACTAAATCCCCTGGAACTGGAGTTACAGACAGTTGTTAGTCATTATGTGGGTGCTGGGAATTGAACTCAGGTCTCCTGCAAGAGCAGCCAGTGCTCTTAACCACTGAGCCATCTCTCCAGCCCCCAGTTTATCCAGTCTTAAAAGACATTGTTTTCTGCTACATAATTCATTTTTCCCAGTAGAACTATTATTCCGGGAATTATAAAACAAGCTGAAAACCAATTAGTCAATCAAACAAGCAAGCAAACAATCCTGCCATCAATAAATGGACTAAGTCCCCAAATTCCTACTGACCTTTCTAATGTGTCTTCTTCAATGAAGTCTGCACTGTGCAGATGAGAAAAATATAGTGCAACTTTGATCAATGTTGTATTAAACTATGAAAAATGAAATTCTGATAGAGTCTAATGGTATTTATTCTGGTTGTAGAGGCACAACCATTCTGGTTGTGGAATCATAAAGATGCCTTTGTATACTATATTTTAGACCAATGACTTTAGAAAAATACATTTTCTGAAATCCAATTGCATATCCATTGATAATATTATACAAGTCAAGGAACATTTGTTAGTTCTAAATGAAATTATTTCTTATCAGTGGCCAATGGAAAAAAATTAAGGTCCCTATCCCTAAAACTGCTTGACCAAATTCTCTCTCCTGCTCTCATCACTCGCAACAAGAAACTGCTGAGAAAACTGAATATTGATGATCTTTGTAGGACTTAGCAGAAAACCAAGTTACAGGAGAAATCCCTATCCACAAACCCAGGAGATCAGACAACCGAGAAAATAATTACCAAGTCTGTTACATTGAGTGGAGCATGCTAGTGTTAGGGTCCGTGACTCGATGGGTCCCCTCCAGGTAACAAATACACGGGATTGGAGATGTAAAAATCAAGCAGAGTCTTTACTTTCCAGCTAGCTGGGGTCGACCGGCTTCCCGAGACATGCAAGTCTGGTCAGAACAATCGACCCCCATTCAGTTTCAGGTACAGATTATATAGGCCCACATAGTCATTACACAAAAAGCATTCCTCAGCAGACACTTTGATCAAACATCTTCTAAAAGCTATAGTTTCGGTTAAACATCTTTTCCAGGAAGGGTAGATCTGGTGTAAGCCTGGTGCAACTTCCCTCTTTTGTTCCTTATCGGTTATCTGGTATGTGCAAACAGGCCTACAGGACACATTGTAAATCAACTGAGTCAGGGGTCCAGGGTCCAGGAAGGAGGTTTACAGCACTTCAATTCTTAGCATTTCAACTAGGTTAATCATCCATGTGTGGTAGATACATCAGGCAGAACAGGCAAGCTTAGATTTGTCTTCTAAATCAACGTTTTAAACAGAGTTTTCTATCAAAAATGCAGAGTTCTTACAGCATTCATCAAGGTATTTCAAAAAAAAATTTTTTTTTCCAACACTAGCACTATGGATTGATGAGAATAATGAAATGCTACTTTTGACATATTTCTAGAGATTTAATAAGAACCAGTACAAGAGTGAGACTTTCCTAGGGACAGTGTTAGATGGGAAAACATACTGTCAATTTGAAACGATCTAGAAGACAAATATCAGGGCATGTTTGTAAGACTAACTGAGGTGAGAAGACCCACCTAAAGGTGTGTAGCACCATTCCATGGGTTTGGGTACCAGTCTGAATAAAAAAGAGGAGGCTGAGCACTTAAAATATTTTCTCTCCATTTCCTGTAGAAGCAATGTGATCAGCTCCTGCTGCCAGACTTTCTCACCATCATGGACTATGTTCTTCCATAAACTATAAGACAAAATAGAGCCTTCATCCCTGAAGTTGCTTCCTGTCAAGTATTTGGTCAAGCAATGAGAAAAGTAACTAACACAATGGATTAGTAAAGTTTAGCAAAATGATTGAGATCAGTAGAGGCTAGTCAGTGTACAAGGTAGATCTGATAGCCTTGAAGGCATGGCCTTGTTAGTACTCAATACCAAACCCCAAAACCATCCATCATAGGGCTATGCTGAAAGGATATGGGCCCCAATGAAAAGTACTTCTAATGCAAAGCCAGAAGAACTTACACAACAAAATTAAGTACTTATAGTTTGCAACCCAAGTATACCCAAATAGAAAATTAGTATCTGTGAGTTCATGTTTATATAAATAAATGGCTGAATAAACATAAATAAATTGGACAGAGTAAATATTCCATATAGAATTTTCAACTCATGTAGAAATTCTGCTCTTGAGGACGTGAAGCCAAGCTTCCCACACCTTAAGTACAGCCTAACATAACAATTTCCTTCTAAAGATTACAGTAGAAAAGGCACATGCTAACATAAGATGTTAGCAACAGGGTATACTGTCTATGTATACATGGGGATTCATATATTATCTTTGAAATACTTCTGTAAGTCTAAAATTGTAACAAAAGAGTCATTAAATTTAAGATCACATACTCATAAAATGTCATCCATCTAAGAATCTAATTTAGGGTTATTTTAGAATGCTCTTCCATTTCCTATATTCTTTGATAACAGCTACATCATCACATTCTAATTCTACTTTTTCAAAGTTGTCCTCTGTCTATCATTGTATTAGCCACTTTTCTGTTGCTGTGATAGAAACACGACCAAAGATAGAAGGAAGAGTTTATTTGAGCTTATGGTTCCAGGGTAATTATAGTCTGTCTTGGATGGGAGGCATGGTGGCAGAGGTGGCTGGAGGAGGAGCAGCAGAAGCTAAGCTGTACATCATCACACAGGCACAGGAAATGAGAGAGCAACTGGAGATCTGGCACGGCTTAAGAACTCTCTAAACCCACCCACCCCCAGTGACATGCTTCCTCTAGGATACCACACCTTCTAGGGCCTCCCTAAAGAGTGCCATCATCTGGGGACAAAATGTCCAAATACTTGGAGCCTGTTGGGGACATTTTCATTCAAACCACCACATTCCACTCTTTGGCCCCCATAGGCTCATGACCATATAAAATGCAAAATGCATTTAGCCCAACTTTAAAAGTCCCCAAAGTCATTATCAGTCTCAATACTATTCAAAAGTCAACAGTCCAAGGTCTCTTCTGAGACTCAGGTAAATATCTTAGCTATAAGCCTCTATAAAATTAAAGAGACAAATTACATATTCCCAACATACAGTGGAACCAAATACACATTACCATTCCAAAAGGGAGGAATGGAGGCATAGTAAGGAAATATCAGACAAAAACAAGACCAAAAACCAGCAGGGCAAACACCAAATTCAGTAGCTCCATGTCCAACTTCTTGGGACTTTACGTCCAAAGGGCTTAGATGGTTCAGCCTTCTAGTTTTGCTGCATGCAACACATATCTCTCTCTTGTGCTGGTACCACTCCCTGTATGCAGGTCTTCTTGGCAGATGTCTCACAGCTCTGGCATCATAAACGTCTTCTTGGGGTCCCCATTGCCAACCAGGCTTCACCTTCACAGTTTCATGCAGTGGCCTCTCAAGGCCTTCTCTATGCAGATGAACTCCTGCTGCACACTGCCTGACTCCGAGGCTCTCTGAAACCATGAAGAATTGATGACCCCTTCACTCTTGCATTTTTCATGCTTCTAAAGCCAGCACCAGGTGAATGACACTGCCAAGTTTGACTGTAAGTTTGGGGTGGACTCCAGCCTGGTTTATCCATTTTAGAAGCTTTTCTCTTCAGTGGTCCCTGCAGCATTTTCCTTTCAGAAGTTGGAGGCTTAACCGGGTGTGGTCTTGCCCTGGAGGCACTTTCTCCACTGTTTAAGTTTGAATATCTAGTCACCTCCTTAATCACTTTAATCTCCTTATCAATGGGATCTTCTCCATCACATGCCAGGGCTCCAACATTTATCTACTTAGTGCTCTTTTTCAATGCAAACTGTTTTTCTTTCTGCCCCATTTGCTTTCTTTCTTTGTATAATATTCACCATTCATAGCCACACCACCACCTCTACCTTAGGCTGTCTTGAAATTTCTTTTGCCAGAGCAATTAATCCATGGCTTTTCAACTTAGCCTCAGGCAAGCTTTTTGGTCTAGAGCAGCCGCCAACCAGACTCTTTGCCAAAATATCCTAAGTGCTGCTTAAGTCCTTATTTCCCTCTGGAACTACATTGTTCTCAGCACTACTTTCTTCCAGGCCCCTACTAGAATGGCCTGTTAAGTTCTGCTTACAGCAGTCAACCACTTTTCTAGCTCAACCTTCCAAAGTCTTGCACATTTCTTCAAAACCCCACATGGTCGGGCTCTTCACAGCCAACAGCCCACTCTCTGGCACCAATTACTGTATTAGTCAATTTTCTGTTGCTGTGATAAAACACTGACCAAAGCAATTTGTAGAAGGAAGAGTTTATTTGAGCTTATGGTTCCAGGGGAATTACAGTCTGTCTTGAATGGGAGGCATGGCAGAAAAAGTGGCTGGATGAAGAGCAACAGAAGCTAAGCTCTACATCTTCCAGCAGGCACAGGAAACAAGAGAGTGACCGGAGATATGTCAAGGCTTAAGAACTCTCTAAGCCCACCCCCAGTGACGTGCTTCTTCTAGGATAGCCACACCTTCTAAGACCTCCCAAAACAGTGCCATCATCTGGGGGCAAAATGTCCAAATACTTGGAGCCTATGGGGGATATTTTCATTCAAACCACCACAATCATGTTTGATCCGCTCTCGTCAGCTTGCTATGTCTTCCTAGAATATCTAAAAATCCTCCTATCTCCATCCTAACCTCCTATTTTAAAATGTGTTAACTAATAAATTACTGGCATATAAAAGATTAATACCTAAAAATATTAACATTTTAAAAATACCAGCTTTTTAATAGGTTAAGGGTCCCGAGATAAGGTAATTTGGAAAACAGAAGCTGTGATGAATAAGATGAAAACGTGAATAAAGTCGTTTACCTCCTGATCTTTTGCTGTATCTAAATTGTTTATCACCCTCATATTTCCTTAGAAATGCCACTTACCAAAGTTCTTTGCCAAAAGATAACTTACAAGTAGCTTACAACATCCCATGATAAATATATTTTTTTACTTTAAGTAATTGAATTTCCACATTCCTGGACTTCATATTTTTTAAATATATTTTTATTGAATTTTTGTGTATTTCATACAGAACATCTTAGTCCTCTTTATACCCCCTTCCCCATTGGCACCTCCCATGGCCCCACCGCTGGATTTCATACACTCTGTCATTTATGTTAAGGCCTACTGAATCAAGTTAGTGCCCTGATATCCCTCAGTGCAAGTTCATCCACTGGGGTGTAGTCAGCCGATCTGACCTTAAAGGTCAGCTGTTCATATTTTATGTGCTGACAGATAAGTAATGTGGACTGATCATATTAGATATTTAATAGTCTATTGAACTTCTGGAAAGTATTGTATTATTTAGGTGGTCACTTGCTACTTCATCAAGAAAACCATTCTAGAGGATTCGGGTTCAATTCCAGCACCCACATGGAGGCTGTGAACCGTTCTTAACTCCAGTTCTAGGGGAATCCAAAGCCCTCTTCTCACCTCCACAGTATTACACGTCATGGGTGCACTCACATACATGCAGGCAATACACTCCTACACAGAATATAAAAATAATAAATAAAATTTTTAAAATGTGTCTTTTAATCATAAAGAAAATGTAGACTGCCTCTAGATTGTGATTGCTGTTGGTGTGCTTTCACGTGACAGAAATAAGGGCACACTGATTGAAAATCATCAAGGGCAGCCTGCTTTTGAATCACTTTTGATAGTATTTAAACTGACTACAATCCTTTTTTACCTTTTAAGTTAGGTTTTCATAATTATATTGCATTCCCATGACAAAAAGACTGTATTATGTCCCCTGATCTTGAAAAGGGAGCACAGCTCCTAGAGAAAATGAAGTCAGGCTCTGGCTGCATTAGTTGCTCAAATTACAACAGCACGGTTTGTTCTCCAGGTAAAATGTTCATTGATCTTCTGTGTTTAAAAGATTTTGTTTTAGGATGTGAAGCTTGATGTTTTCGGTCATTAGAGGGTTTGACAAGGGAGCCTGAGGGAATAATGAGGAAACATTTGATTTTGAGGCTCAGGTTTTTTCATCCAGATGGGGCTGAAAGTGCCAGCTTCCAAGAACAGCACTAGCAAGCTTCAGAGCTACAAGTCTGAAGAAACAGCCTTTGATTTCTCTTGTCTTCCTGCAGGGCATGCTTCTCAGGAAAGATCAGGAGTGCCAAGCTGACACCACCGAGAGGGCTGCAGCTTTGACACTTCCAGGGACCATCTACAAGTCTGTCCTTCTGTTGTTACAGAGCAAATGCTGACGTACTTTATATTTTCAATCTACCTGATGTTTCTTGAGCATTCAATTTGGAGGCAAAGGCAAAACTGGAGCCATAAAGAGCAACTGTAAGCCTGGGGGAAATTATTTAGATGGAATCTAAGGAAGAAAGAAAACGAAGAATGAAAATGTCCTTAGCTGAGATCTTAGAAGTAGGAGGGGGAGATGCAGTAAAAGAAAGAGAGAATAAATTATTTGGGATGGCGCAAAGGTAGAAAAGAAAGACAAAATAGGTGGGAAAAATGAAGGAACAAATTTAGGAAGTTCTATTAGGATAGAGATAAAGAGAGAGCGAATGTGTGTGTGTGTGTGTGTGTGTGTGTGTGTGTGTGAGAGAGA
>NW_008351705.1:654490-671830 GCF_000622305.1 Nannospalax galili
ATAGATAAAGAGAGAGCGAATGTGTGTGTGTGTGTGTGTGTGTGTGTGTGAGAGAGAGAGAGAGAGAGAGCGAGAGAGAGAGAGAGAGAGCACTAGCACAAGAGAACAAATAACGTGACAGGTAGAAAGAAAGGGCCAGGGCCACTAGCAGCCTCAATAGGTAGTGACTGCAAAGGTAGTAGTGAACTTGGAGCCTGGAAATCAAGGACAACTAACTCTCAGCCCCTCCTTGCTAGCCCTCAACCTCCAGCACTTACATCTAGAAGGTATTCTGCTGCCTCAGGTGCCACTTGTTCTCCACCCGAGAAGTTCCTGGTGAGTTGGCATTGCAGCGCATAATGTGGCTCCACATTCTCACAGACTGATTCTCATAGACTGAGTTGTTGGTGTAAGTGGTATTCTGGTAGATGCCAATGGGGAAACATCAGAGGAACAGGTGGAAGAAAGGTTTTCCATGGAGCAGTTTCCAATCAGAGATGCACATTGGATCTTGGGACAACTATGCAAAGCAATCAGCCTCAGTATTGCCCTCCTTTTTTATACTTAAGACCTCAAATGGCAAGCGTATTGCTTTTATGGAATTATCGTAGTTTAGCAAGCATGTACAGGCTTTTCTTCCCTATTCTTTTCCTTCCTGGAGTAGCACAGATCTTTCCTAAATTCAAGGATCAAATGAACCATGCTGAAAAAAATTAACTTCTTTTATACCATCAGTTGGCTTCTACTCACAAAATGGAAGAAGATAATCCATAGGAGTACATTATACCAGAAGAAGGAAGGCTAGAGGTCAGAATGGCCTTCCCTTTTCTCTCACTTGGATCATTTCAAAGCAAAGGCACAGTTATTGAGTCATGACTCAGCAGGGGCCGTCATTAGTGATAGACCAAACAGCCAGACTGCACAGTTTACCACTGGTTTCCAGCCTCCTGTTTCAACTGCCAGGAAGTATAGGGGGTAATGGAGAGGGCTGGCTGGATGTAGAAGAGCCAAGGGGAAAAAGCTGATAGGCAGCTCTCCTCTCAAAAGGCCAGGCTGCAGCTGGGCCCATCAAATGTCTACCCTTGAGGGCAGGAGGGGAAGGACTGGATGGGTCAGGTTTTGAAACTTAAAGTTTTCATGGCAGCACAAATTGTGATCTGAAAGTACAGTACGTCATGTCAGGCTATCTAGTTCTTCGTCTTTTCATTAAATTTTGGAAAAAGAATCAGCAAACATGTATGTTAAAAAATAAAATAATACTAGCAAGAGATGGTACAGGAACACTTGCTAATCATGTTCTGAAGAGTACAGAGTTATACAAACAACACAACTGCCAAACTCCCAGTCTTGCCATCACAAATATTGTGACTCCCCCACCCCATATCATCACCATACCTTTAGGCTTAGCTGAGGTCTCCCAGGCAGCACAACAGCCCACACTGGTGTTGTGTAGCAATTTCCTCTGAAATAATACCTTCCATCTTGGAAGGAAGCTCCTTTCCACACAGGATGTTCTAAGGGGAGGTCAAGCATTCCATTCTCTGCAAGGAAACTCTATAAGCCCATGGAATAAACAACATAAAGGCTTCAGGAAGTCCCTGAAACTGACCCAGATTCCCCAGACCTCTCCTGTTTCATTCTTTATGTGTGCATTAGTGGTAAGGATTGCTGAGAAACACTCACAGAAGAGCAACATATAGATTCAATATAATTCCTATTAAAATTCCAACACCGTTCTTCACAAAACTTGAAAAACATCTCAAATTTCACATTAAAGCACAAAAGACCCATGATAGCCAAAATAATCCTGAAAAACAAAGGCATGTTATAGGCACAACCATCCTTGATTTCAAATTATACTATAGAGCTATAATAATAAAAACAGCACAGTACTAGCATAAAGACAGATACAATTTGAATAAAATTGAGGACCCAAATTTATGTCAATACACTTAAAATCACCTGACTTTTGACAAAGGTGTTAAAAAACACCTTACAAAAAAGACAGAATGTTCAATAATTGGTACTGGTCAAACTGGATAGCTACATTTAGCAGGATGAAACTAGACTCTATCTCCTATTGCATAAACCAGATCTTATATTCATTTATTCTTTGTATTTTGCTTCTATTTTGTTGATTTCTGCTCTGATCTTTTGATAGTATACATAAGAAATCCAAAAAATTCCACCAGAAGACTTCTAAAAATGATCAACATTTTCAGCAAAGTGGCTGAATACAAAATCAACTTAGAAAAGTTAGAAGCCTTTTTATATGCCAATAACAAGCAATCACAGAAACAAATCATGAAAATACTTCCATTCAATATAGCCTGAGAAAATATCTAAGAATAAACCTAAAAATGTTGTGAAAGAGCTCTATAATGAAAACTTTCAATCTTGGAAAGAAAGAGATTGAAGGCAATATTAGAAAATGGAAAGACCTACAGTGCTCATGGATTGATAGAATTAGTGTCGTAAAAATGAGCATCCCACAAAAGCAATTTACGGATTCAGTGTCATCCCAATCAAAATCCCAGGTTCTTTACAGAAAATCAAGAAAATTATCTTAAAATTCATGTGGAACCACAGAAAGACCCCGCATAGGCAAAGTTATCCTGAGTAAAAGAGCAACACTGGAGGGATTGTTATAACAGATTTCAAGCTGTATTACAGAACTATAAAAAAAAAGAAAAAGAAAAAGAAAAACCCAGCATAATACTGGCACAAACTAGACATGTCGATCAATGAAACAAAATAGAAGACCAAAACATGAATTACAGTCTCCTGATATTCAACGCAGATGCCAGAACACACACTGGAAGAAAGACAGAAACAAATGGTGCTGGGAAAACTGGATGTCCATGTGTAGAAGAATGACGGAAGACCCTTATCTATCACCTCACATAAATAAAAACTCCAAACAGATCGAAGACCTCAATGCGAAACCTGAAACATGCGAACTATTAGCAGAAAACAGGTAGTACCCTACAAGACATAGGAGCATGGAAAGACTCTAATTCAGACTCCATTCACTGTAGAATGAAGCTCAGCAATTGACAGATTATACCTCATAAAAAGCTTCTGTAAAGTAATCAAGTGAGGAGGAAGCCCACTGAGTGGGAGAGCATCTCTGCTAGCTATACATTTAATATAGGGCTGATTTCCAGAATGTGCATAGAACTAAGAAATAAAAACCAAAGAATTAAAAAAAAATGACCCAGTTAAAAAATGTACTACAGATCTGAACAGAGAGTTCTCGAAGAGATATAAATGGATAAGAAATACCTTTAAAAGGATTCAACATCTTTAGTAATCAGAGAAATGCAAATTAAAACTATTTTAAGATTTCATCTTATTACAGTCAGGATCTCAAAGATTAAGAAAACAACTGCCAACAAACGTCGGTAAGGATGTAGGGAAAAAGGAACCCTCATTCTCGCTGGTGGGATTGAAAACTGGTATAGCCACCATGTAAATCAGAGTGGAGAATGCTCAAAAAACTAAAAAAAGAAAAAGAAAAAAAAAAGGTCTAGAGAGATGGCTCAGCTGTTCAGAGCACTGACTGGTTTTGTAGAGGACCTGAGTTCAATTCCCAGTACCCACATGGCAGCTTACAACCATAGGCCATCACTCCAGTTCCAGAGGATCTGATGCCTTCTTCTGACATCTTTAGGCACTGCACAACATAGGTGCACTTACACACATGCAGGCAATACACTCCTCACATTAAAAACAAAATAAATAAAATACTTTTAAAAATTAAAAATAGATTTACCATATGACCCAGCTATATCATTCCATGGCATATAACCAGAGATCTCATCCTACTCTGGAGATACTTGCTTAGTCATGTTTATTGTTGTTCTTTTCAGAATAACTAGGAAATGGAGATAATCTTAATGTACCTCAATAGTGAAAATGTGGTACATTTACACAGTGGAGTTCTATTCAGGTGTATAGCAAAGTGAAACCATGAAATTTGCAGGCAAATAAATGGAACTAAGAAGTGTTATACAGAGGGCAATAACCCAGACTCAGAAAACAAATGACACATGTTCTCTTTTATTTGTGAACCCTAGTCCTAAATCTTTACATTGTAATATTGTGTTAGTCAGTGTTCTCTAAATGAACAGAATTGATAAAACGAATATACACATATATGGGGATTTATTAGATTAGCTTACAGGATAGAGTCCGAGAAGTACAACAACGCCTGCACCACACTGGGTAGGCTGAGAATCTGGCACTGCTCAGACCATGAGAATGAATATCTCAGCAGTCCTAATCCGACACTGGAAGCCTGAAGGATTCTTGGAGATCTGCTAGTCTTCAGTCTACCTTGGAATTTGAAGAAATCAATTCTACTATCAGTGAAGAAATACCACAGTAACAAGATGAAACTTCCAGTGAGAGAGAGAAGGCAAGCAGTCAAAAAGCAAAAGGTCCCTTCTGCCATAGCCTTTTATATGGGCTGCCATCCAAAGGTAATGCTCAAGTTTAAAGTGGATCTTCCAGTTTCAAATAATCCAATCAAGAAAGTCTCTCAATTCAGTTAATTCCAGAATCAGTCAAGTTGACAACCAAGATTAGCCATCACAACTGTGGATCCTGAAGTAGCTGCAGGAGCCAGGGAAGTAGCAAGTAACCATGGGGGACAGGAAAAGAAGGAGCTTAAGAGAGTGGGACAGTACGACACAGGCATATAGAGCAAGAAATGGGAAGAATGGGGGTGCTTTAACTAAAGAGAGAATCCTGAGGGCTATGTTGGGGAGAGGGAAGAAATGGAGTTAAACAGTACTTAGGTAATGTTAAAACCATTAAAAATGTATTATTTCATAAATAGTTTCTTGAAAAATATATAGTATATATGTAAGTTCATGTGTATAGCTGAAGGCTATATAACAAAAATAGCAATCCCAGGCAAAGGAAATCTCCCTTTGAGTTGGTGGTCAGTGTAGTCCAAAGTAATATAGGCTATTGTCACAGCCTTGGTTTCCTCCAAAACCTTTAACTTAAGACCCTATTGCTGAAGACACAACATACTTTGGATTCAGGATTTGTAGTAATTGAGCTGGAACTGACGTGGAAGCCTCCTCTCTGAAGACTAGCTACCACAGTATCAGAAGGGTCTAGGCAAGCTGCCAAGAAAGAAAACCAATCAGTTGTCCTACAAAGCTGTAAAGCCTATGAAACGCAAAAATGACCGGTAGCTGAACCAGTATATTATCTCTATTGATGCAATAATGGCACTTTCATCTGTGGAATAATCAGCTACTGTCCAATTGGACTTAAGACCCACTCAGTAGAATGGATTGCACACATGGTGCCATAAACACAGCCAGGCACATCACAGACCCTAGAGGAGAACCTACTGCTGCCACTTTCTTAGACCAATGTCATTTCCTATGATATTTTAAATGAATAGCCTTATATTCACAGACAAATATAACTCTGACCATGCATCAAAGAAGCAACTTTTTGCTAAATATGGAGACTATTACAGAGTTCTATAGCTTGGCAAAATGAAGAGATAAGTGACTGGGTGGGGGGTGCCCAGTCATAACTGATAGATCAGCAATGCAACCTCTACATCTAAGACTCAGGAAACACCACAGAATAGGGGATATACAGATTGTAAGAGCCAGAGAATTGTTGGGAGCTGTTAGTCTATTATGTACATTGAGCTGTGGCAGGCTTGTTTACTGAGTTTGGGTTATGCACACCAGTAACTAATCTGCCTAATCAGGAGGAATGTGTTTATATGGAGAGCCTCACAATACCTGACCTGGGGACAATAGTGGTAAACAAAAAGATCAAAGAAGACTTTGAAGTATCTGACCGCTCCTTGACCCTCAGATACAGGTGGGAAAAACAGCTGTTGAAACTAATTGAGTTCTTCTGTATAAAAAGGCAGAGCTGAAATAAACCGGGGCTGCAGCCACTACTGTTAGCCCTCCCAAGTATCTTTTCTGTCTCTTGTTTTTTCTTTCAATCCTCACTCCCCCTTTCAGGAACTGTCCCTCTTGGCCAGCTGGCACCGGCAGAGAACCAGATGCTTGTTTCTAGATAATGCATTCTAGATGTGATAGGGAAACTGGACCCATGAAATCTCCACAGTATGCTAGCCTAGCAAGATCTGCATTATGAGAAATCCAGGTGACATGCATTGTGGATGGGGGAATTTTCCCAGCGTCCCACCTCAAGATGAAGTGCTGCAGGCAATCAATGGATACTGAGAGAGGGAAAATCAGTTTTCTCCAGGGATTAGTCCCCTTATAATTATCCGATTCCAAGTCATCAGCTCCAAACACATGTACACACTAGCACAACTAAATCTACTCAGTGCATTAGATATTTACAAGTGCTTATAAATACATGTATGTCTAACAGTAATAATAACAGAAAAGGAAAAGAAATTGAGCAGAGGGACATGGTAGAAGTTGGAGAAGGGACCAGGAAGGGTGGAAATGTTGTAAATGCAATACTCATGCATGAAATTCTCAAAAAATTATAAAAATAAAATGGTCACACCAGGAACAAAAAAACTATTGAGCCAATTATGAAATGGATATGAATGCAAATAAAGAAATAAAAATGGCTAAGGAATATCTTTGTAAGTGTTCAACATCCTTAACAACTAAGGAAATGCAAATTTAAACTACTTTGAGATTTCATCTTACCCCAGTCAGAATGGCTATGATCAAAGGAACAACTGGCAACCAGTGCTGGTAGAGGAACAGCAAACTGGTCCAGCCACTATGGAAATTAGTCTGGAGAGTTCTCAAGAAACTAAAAGCAGACCTACAATATAAAGCAATTATACCACTTAGCATATACCCAAAGAACTAGATATCTTACTACAGAAACACATGCTCAGCCATGTTCTTTTCCACTCTTTTCACAATATCTAGTAAATGGAAATAATCTAAATGTCTCTCCAATGATGAATAGATAATGAAATGTGATATATATATATATATATATATATATTACATATACATAATTCAGCTGCCAGAAAAATGAATAATGAAATTTGCATGTGAATGGATAGTACTGGGAAATAATATACCAAGTGAGGTGACTCAGACCCAGAAAGACAAATGAAACATGTTTTCTCTCATGTGGGTATCCTCGCTCTAAACGTTCAGATTTGGCTATAACCAGAAGTCACTGCTGATGCCTGGAAATTAGAAAGGGACCCTAGGGGATGGGAGGAGGAGGAGCTCTAGAGAGGAGGATCCTAGGACACAGGTGTTGTTAAGGGAGAAAGGGGAAAAATGGAGGAGAGAACTTTAACTGAGGATGGGAAGTGAGGAAAATACAAGAGAGTAATGAAAGAGAGAAAATTAATGATATTTTAAAAGCATAATGAAACATTATATAAGCCTACTTAAAAATACATATATATGCATGTATGCATATGTGTGTACACACATATAGTTTGCATGTGTATATACTCTCACATAGCTTAAATGGAGTTATGACATATAGGTTGATAATAGTCTACCCAACTGCAAAGCCTATGAACCACAGCAATGACCAGCCTAATAAAATATCCTTATGATGCAATAGTGGTACTTTTAATTTGGAGGTAACCAGCAGTTGTCTAATTGGACTTAAAGCTCACTTAATGGGAGGAAAATCATGCTTAGTACTGTAAACATAGCCAACTACCAGTGGCTGCAGAGGTCACTGACTATAGAGAGAACTTACTCCTACAATTTTCCCAGACCAACATAATTTCTAATTGCATTCTAAGTACTTATCCTCCACCTCTCATCAACTAAGCTGCTTTTTTACAGAGATCCACAACTGATCAAAAGATAGACAATAAGCAACTATGCAGGGCCCAGCTTCAATGAAGTCAGTGCAATCCCTACACTTAATGCTCAGAGAACATTGCAGAAGTGGAGGATGAAAGATTTTAAAAGTCAGAGGACCAGGACGTCTGCTGCTAGATAGTGTCTTCTAGATATGACAGGGAATCTGCACCCATGCCATCTCTACAATATGGTTGCTTAAATAAGTTCTGCATAATGACATCACCAGTCAACATGCCGAAAGGGACAGTGGAAATCTCAGAAGGCCCCATCTCTGGATGAATAGCTGCAGGCAATCATTGGCTGCTAAGAGAAGGAAAATCAGTTTTCTCCAGGGAAACGATGATTATCCAATCCCAAGTGGTCAACCCCAAACACATAAGCAACACTAAGTGGATTCAATAGATATACAGCACTAATAATTAAAGAAGTTGAGAGGGAGTGTGAGGGATGTGAGGATTTGGATGAAGGAGCGGAAATGGTATCAGTATAGTACAAATGTGTAAAGTTCTCAAAAATTTTAAATAAAAATATTCTAAGGTGGACTTCCTTTCCTTCTACTTTCCAGATCAAAGTGTTATCTTATAATTTAGCACAGGCCTGGGAGTAGCATGGTGAATATTCACCCTTCTATGCACACAGACAGACTGGGATAGAGAAATCGCAAAACTGCAGCTGTTCTCTGACCACCTTTCCTTTCATTGTTTTTTCTTCTTCACCACCCAGTCTTGTTGTCCATCTTCTATGTAAAACTGGATAAACAAGAAATTAATCACTTCCAGTTAGGGAACTTTCTAAAGGGTTGACAGCCAGTGTGTGCTGAAGTTAACTGAAGCTTTGGTGGGGAAAGGTTACTATTTCTTTGGCCTTTAATGCTGATATCGTGTCAGTTTAGCCTGAGTTACTTGTCTTCCCGCTAAACCCATAATTTTTTTGTGAGTTGAATTTTAGCTTTCTTCTCCAGAAAAAGAAAGGGATAGGATGCCTTCTCCTCTCCCATGTCCACAAAACTCTGGGCTCACTGATAAGGGTGGAGGCTCGGGAGGGACAGGAGGAGTAGTATCTTCAAATTCCACTTTGCTGCAGCCACTGGAGCCCTGTTCTTTTTATGTATTGTTTGAAAATCCATACAGGTATACAATGTGTGTTTATCATACCCAACAATCGCTCACCTTTCCAACTCCCCCTAGGACCCCAATAACAATTCCCTCTCAACTGCATGTCCTTCTTATTTATTAATTTAGTTTTTAACCACTGAATTCAATTAGTGCTGTCCATTTGTGCATTGGCCTGGAGTTATTCATTGGAGCATGGGGAACCTACCAGTGACCACACCCCTAAAGAAAAGTGGCTCTCCTTCCCCCAGTAGACATCAACTGTCAGCTAGGGGTGGGGCCTCTGGAGCCTCTCACCACTACATGCTGGTATTTCTAATTGGCTTGAACTTATGCAAGTCATGTGTAGGTAACTACAGTTGCTGTGAGTTCATCTGTGAAAGAGCCATGCCATGTCCAAAGAACAGCATTTTACAACACTCTTTGCCATCCTCCACCTCTTACAGTTTCCCACCACCATGTTCCCTGAGTCTTGTGTGGAAGGATTGACACAGATGTCCTATCTACGGCTGAGCATTCAGTTACTTGTTTTTGGCATTTTGAACAAGAGTACGTCTCTATGTTAACAGCTACCCAATGCCATGAGAAGCTTCTTGTTGGGGTGTGGGTGCTTTGGGGCTGAGTAGTAGAAAATATGTGAGATGAGAATAGAGTGGAAGAGGACTGGAGATGGGCACAAGCAAGAGAGGTGTCTTATTAGTTTTAAAAATCAATTATGAGGAAGATAGTCTGCATAAAGTTTAGTTTAAGAAAAAGTAATCTAGGGACTGGCGAGATGGCTCAGCAGTTAAGAGCACTGGCAACTTTTGCAGAGGACCCTGGTTTGATTCCCAGTACCCACATGGCAGCTAGCAACTGTCCATAACTCCAGTTCCAGGGGATCTGGCACCCTGTTCTGACCTCCCTGAGCACTGCACAATACAGGTGCACCTAACTACATGCAGGCAATTCACACATACAATAAAAATAAATAAAGAAAAGAAAAGAGTGATCTACTTCCAAAAATACAAGGTTGGAAAATGGCTCAACAGATGATTCCTAAGTTCCTTCTAGCATGAAGAGCCTGTGATTACAAGTACCTTATCAATACTTATGTTTAGGTTGAAATGCACTAGTCCTTTCCAGATGAAATGGTCCTATTGGGTACCATTATAAAATGAAATAACTCTGATATTACCATATCCCAGCCTCTGTAATGGAGACTCACTTGTTCCAGCTTGGACAGCAAGATATGTTTACCTATTTTCTTCATGTGGTCCATCTGTAGTGGATGATGCAAAGACCAGAAGGTTCTAGCTTTCCATCCTCTTCAATTGTGCAGTGGGTTTCCCTTCTTAGTATTCCTTTCTCCTTTTAAGACAGGTGGACAATATTTGGCCCTTGTAAATAACAAGTGGAATAAAGTATGGCACTGTTTATGCACAATCCCTTAATACATCTTGGCACTCAAATTTAGTTAATAGTATTTCTAAGCCGTATTTCAGTTATGCATGAATAAAGAGAAAGCCTTATTCTTAGCATTCATTTTAAGGTCAGCAGTGGGCCCAAACTCTGAGAGCATGTTCCTTCAGTTAGCTCACTGAACTATGCTTCTAAATTAGCCTTCACTCTTTTCTTTTTCTTGAAACAATATCTCTAGCATGAATTGGGGACGTAGAAGCTAGCACCCATCCTTATCTTATCAGAGAATCTTGCACTTTGATTCTAAGACCTAGAATATATTACACAATTTCATACAAACTTCTCAATTTTTCCACTATTTTCTATGAGAAAAACACACTGCTTCCATTGTATTGATAGATTCACCATGTACAACCACATTCATTCACTATCTTGGGTGGAGGGCAATGTGGGGTTCTGAGTTATTAAGATCAGGTACTCAGGTCATAAGAGGAGCAGATAGCTCAATGAACTTGTTTACATTAAAGTTTTGCTTGCAATGTTAGACAAAAGTCATTAGCTCAGACTATGCCCATATTATAGAACACATTCCTACAAACCTTCTCCTCATTCCTGTTAATTAATCCTTCTTAAAATCCTTACCAGACTGTCAATCTCTCTCTCTGTGTCTCTCTCTCCTCTCTCTGTCAGATCATAGAACATTTTTCATCATCAAGAAATAATGACTTCTCAAGATGTAATCCTGTGTTATAAAATTGTAGTTGTAGAACCCAAGCAAGTAATGTAAACTGATAAAAATTTCCCTAATAAAAGGTAATAAGGGGTGTATACACTGTAACAAGCTATAGATTTTATTGGCTGAGTATCGCCACTGGATTCAGTGGGTTCAGAGAAGTCCAGTACCTGCATTCTTATCAGAAATTGCCCATGTAAAGCATTACTTTAAAACACAGCATGTTTATGTGGTGACCCTGGCAAACATAAATGTGTATTACATTTTTCAGTCCATTTATATCATTTATTACATTTATTGACTTACGTATATTGAACCATTTCTGCATCTATGGAATAAAACTGGCTTGATCATTGTGGATGATCTTTCTGATGTGCGTCTGTAAGTGGTTTGCAAGTATTTTGTTTAACAATTTTGTATCTACATTCATTAAGGATATGGGCCTATAGTTTTCTTTTTTGTTTTGTCTTTACCTGGTCTTTGTATTACAGTGATGTTGGCTTTGTTCAAGGAGTTTGGGAGTTCTCCTTAAGTTTCTATCTTTTTGACTAATTTAAGTAGTATTGGGTGTAGATCTTCTTTAAATGTCCGGTAAAATTCTACTGCGAATCCATTTGGGCCTTGGCCTTTTTGAGTAAGGAGGTTTTGTATTACTGTTTCAGTTTCCATATTTACTACTGGTCTGTTTAAATTGTTGATCTCTTCTTGGTTTAGCTTTGGTGGCTTCCACAAATTTAGAAATTCATCCATTTCTTTTAGGTTTTCAAATTCGATAGAGAATAGTTTTTTTTTTTTTTTTTTTTTTTTTTTTTTTTTTTTTAAAAAAAAAAAAAAAAAGAGGACGATAAATCTTTCACTGTGATATATCAAAATAAAAAAATTTTTAGTATTCCTTTATTATGCTCTGGGTCATTTTGGTGTTTGTCATGATATTTCCTCTTCATCTCTGATTTTGAACAGTTAATAATGTGGGAAGGTGGATATGAAGATTCTGAGTTCATTTTATAAGTTTGTAATTTATAGTTTCTGATATTAAACTTGAGGTCCTTTGTTGAGAGAGTTAATAGAACAGTCAAGGTCTGATTCTGAACACTCTTTTTCATGTAACTGCTGCCAAAGTGACAGGTGATTTAAATGGAGATGTTTCAAAGACTGGATTAGAGGTCAAGTACAATAGAAACAGAAAAGAAACTAAGTGTAGACATTGAATGAGCACTTAAAAAAAATCTTTTGTAGTCAAGTTTTGTTCAAAGCTGTTATTCTAGTTACTATTGCTGTGATAAAACACTCTGATCAAAATCAACTTCTGGAGGAAAGGTTTATTTGGCACACACGTTTATATCACAGTTCATTATAAAGGGGAGCTGAAAGTAGAAACTCAAAGACCTGGAAAGCCGGGATTGAAAAACACCACATAGACAACTGTTGCTCAGGCCTATTCTCAGGCTGCTTTCTTATACAACTCAGGACCACCCACAGTGGGCTGGGCCCCCACATCACTCAACTATCAAGAAAATACCCCATACACATGCCCACAGGCCAATTTGATAGAGGAAGTTCCCTATTTGAAGTTCCCTCTTCCCAGGGGTGTCAAGTTGACAACTGAAGCTATCCATCACAGGTATCCACTTTCAGGAAGAATTAAAACAGCTGCTTGATGAACATATTTAAGTTTGGGGTCTAAGTGTTATGAATAGACAGGCTAGGACTATTTCTCTTATTGCAACCAAGTCCCCATGGTCTATGTAGTAGTATATTCCTGCTTCTACCTGCTAAGCAAGTGTTCCTGTGCAGAGCTTAAAATTTGGTGAATGTGGGTCACTTAGTATTTTTTTTTATTTATGGCTTTCATGTTTATTTCTTCTAATCATAGAGTTAGCAACTATCGATGTTTTTCTAAAGATGAAAGATACATAAAGAAACAAATACTTCACCTATACGACTACCTGTAGCTGTCAATTGTCACTTTCTCTTTTGACTGTTACTTACATATTGAGTATTTCATTAATCAACAAACATCAATGCAATTATTTTGCATTTATATAAATTATATTTATGAAATTCTTGACTATCATTACTTTTTGGATTATTTCATTCTTTCAGAATAATTTTACTTTCATTGGCCTTAGAATTATCAGAGTATAAAAAAATACTAATATTTCATCCCCATGCCAATAACATTTAAACAGAGTCAAGAAAAAAGTTTACACATAAAATATTTTTTTATTTTTAAATAAGTTTAGAGTGAGAATTATAAAAATAGTATGCTGAGTCTCCGTTACATTCACCCATTTCTACAAATGCTAGCATCTTTCATAATTATAGTATACTTATCAAAACCATGAAATTTACACTCATTCAGTACTTTTAATTAGCTCACATATTTTATTTGAAATTCACCAGTTTTTCATCTAATGTGCCATTTTGTGCTCCCAAATCCAATGTAGAATGCCACATTTGATAGTAATTTCCTGTGTAAGTCTTCTCACATACTTCCTCAGTCTTCCCTTGACCTTCATGACCTTAGTACTCTTGAAGAATCCACAGAAAGCATTTTGCAGAATATCTCCCAATTTGTTACCATTTGATATTTTCTTAAGATAAGAATAAGTGTGTATGGGGATACCATATGGTGGATGTATCTTCCTGGTGCCTGTGATGACTACTTTTAATTGCCAGCTTGTCACAATCTAGAAAATAGATTGTGATCTAGACACTAGAGTTTCAGTGAGGCATTGCCTAGATCATGTTGATCCATGGGCATGTCTGTTGGGGATTAACTTAATTGAGGTAGGTGGAAAGACTCACACCCTGAGAAGCACGGTAGGAAGTCGATTCTGAACTGTATGAATAAAGAAAGAAGGCTGAATGCAAGTGTGCTGGGATTTATTCTTTCTCTCTTGACTATAGATGTGACCAGCTGCTTCAGGTTCCTACTGTCTTGAATTCCCTGCTATGATGGATTGTAACCTGGGATTTTGAGGTAAAATAAGCCTTTTCTCTTTTGTTGTTTTTGTAAAGGTATTTTTATCACAGTAACAGGAAATGAAACTATGACAGTTCCTCAATATATTTTATTACTGGTTATATTAACACTGATTGGTTAATATGGTTTCTGCCCATTTTCTGATCATTAACTACCTTTTCTTCTCTTTATAAATTAATAATAATAATAATAATAATAATAAATATTTAGAGGTGATGCATTGAGATGAGACTGTACAAATGCTTTATTTGTCCTTAAACCTTAATCCACAGCATTTATAGTCATGATGCTATATTGGTAATTTTAATGGTTTTGGAAATAGGGTCTCCCTGTAGCCCCAGCTAGCCAGGAGTTCACTATGCAGAACAGATTGTCCTCCATCTCGCAGAAATCTGCCAGCCTCTGCCAAGTGCAGGGATTAAAAGTATGTGCCATCACGCTTGGCTATTGGTGATTTTTATATTTCTTTCCTTCATTCCGTATTCTTCTGTAAGGAAATAGGCAGTGCTCCTTATCCTTACTGTTCTCACCTATTGATATCAGTGTGCAGTGACACGTACTTATTTTAATTTTGGGTTATAATCCATCATAATAGTTGCTGTGTAGCTCAAGCTAGTCCAGATCTGCCCACTCTCACGGTTTTCTGGATGGCTGTTGTATGCTGTCTATATGCCATGTTCTTTATTCATTTTACTCAGTTATTTTTTCTGACACTAGATGAAACTCAATTTGTGTTTTCATTGCTTCAGCCTTGAAATCAAACTCTTATCCATGCAGCTGTAACATTGCAGGTGTAAACATTGCTAATTAGATGTCACAATTTTAAGGCCTCCCCAGATGATGAAACTAGGGAATAAATGCACATATAGTAATTAATCCATATGTGTGCATATATATGTTCATTTCGATACCCGTCACCATTGGCGTGTAGTTATAAAAATTCAGAATTCAGAAACCTTTAAATCCAATCCAGCCCCTCAGAATTCATTCTAAGACTATCCATTTATTTTCCCTCTCTTCTCTCCCTTTTAACCTTTTTCTCTTGCTCACAAAGAAATTGTCTCTCATCCATCACATACTCAGTTACCTGGGCTCAGGATTGATTACCTTCTTTTTGCCTTTATCTTTTCAGTACTCAGTTTAAATACCATGTGGGAAGCTTCTCATATTGGATGCTTTCTTCTGTATCACTTCAGTTTGGCTGTGTCCTTCATTTGAAGTACGATGAGATTTGTAACTTTTGGCATTCTGTTTTTTATTTCTTTCCTATAAGATCCTTACTTATTTCTTTAAAGTTTTCATGCATTAGAATTTATTCATTATGTTCTGAGTTCTACAGGCTTTGACAAAGACTTTGAGCTGTGTCCACAACAGTAAAAAATGGAAAGCTCCAACCCATCAGTGGATAAAGAAACACAGAAAGTTATTGGATCCTAATTACTTTTTATGTCTGCACTATTCTCTAAATTCATTCTTATTAGCCCCCGACAAGCCCAATCTTCATATTATCTCTATAATTTTGACTTTTGTAGAATTCTATGTAAATGGAATTATTCAAGATATAGCCTTTGTGGTTAGCTTCTTTTATTTATCAAAAGGCATTTAAGGTTCAGAGATATTGACCCTATGAGATGGCTCAATGGGTAACTGTGTTTGCTGCAAGCCTGTTGATCCCTGGGAACCACACATGAGGGAAGGAGAGAATCATTTCCCACACGTGGTCTTCTGCCCTCACTTGAGTGCTGTACACTTTTCCACTAATAAATAAATGCAACAAAACATTTTAAAAGATTCATACATGGGTTAATAAATACACTGCTTCAGTTTTATTAATGAGGAACATTCCATTGTAAGAATGTATCACAGATTATCTGTTCAAAGTCAGTATTATAGCTATGTTATAAAACAAATTAATTTTTATAAGTATGAAATATTCATCGGGTCTTTTAAATGTTGATTTCCAATTTTGGAATTTTAAATTAAGGTGCTATAGATTAACATATACATTTTTGTATACTTGGGTTTTCATTTCATCTCATTTCATGTTGTTTTCATTTTGTACCTCAAAGTCGGATTGCTGGGTCACATGGAATGCATATATTTAGGTGGCAAACTTTTCTAAAGTGTCAGAACCATCTTGTATATTCACCAATAATGTATGAGAGCTGTGTTTGCCCTGCGTTCTTGCCAGAACATGGCATTTTCTTATCTGAAATGTTCCCTGAGCCTGTTGCTTATGGAGTTAATATACATGCCCCAGTTAGTGCTGAGCACGCAGTCCCTTGTTTTCAGAACTTTGACCACTTATTCATCTCTCCACTGACTGCTGCTCACTATATAAAGAAGTTTCTATGACAACAGTTCAGAGCAGTCTAGGTCTATGTTCATAAACACAAACACTTAGAGGGAACTTTGACAGCTTGGCCATTTAGCAACACAATAATAGGAGAGTCTACCTACGATCTCTCCAACTATGGGCTTTTGATTAGGATTTCCATACTAGGCATGAAATTCCTCCCTGTGGAGCCAGTGTCAAATCAAATCAGAATGCAGTTGGTTGACTCATAACAGTCATGCCACTGCCCATAACATTGCCATTTGTGGAATGATTATTAAGCATCAGAGCACCAGTGGGCACTTATTGCCTGGCAGGTCAGTACTGCAGTACACAGTGTCTAGCAGTAGGTAAGACTATTGAGGTCTTTTCTCCCTGAGCAGCTCACATAGCACCTCTGGCACTATGAAATACAGTCAGTAGGGAGGAGATTTCCCAGTCTGGTTAAAATTAATTTCTCTATGTCCTGTAACCAAAGTGTGTGATGTCTTCAGGAATAGGTAATAGGTTCTTACTATGAAGTTGTGGTGGGTAACCACCGGCAATGGGAATAGCCTAGGTGCTTTTTTTGAGAACTTTTGCCCCTCATAGACCAATAACGTGCATTGAAAGTATCCCGTGCCTTGTACAGTGAATTCTATTTAACAATCCAAACCTTCTGCAATCAGCACTATCCACACATGCAGGTACCTACGTTAGAAATATTTTTAAATTAAAGTTTGAAATTGGCTCACTAATTACTGGGTTTTCACAGACTCTTTAATAACACTTCACCTGTAGCTAACCAATCCATGCCTCTCCTGTCTCCCCCATCCTTCACCTCCACTCCACTTAATTCTTTCACCTTTATTTTCCTCCTACGTTTTCATATCCTGTATACTCTAGTACCTCTTCCTTTATTTTTAACATGGAAAGTTTTTATTTCTCCTTCAAATATGGTAGACAGTTTTGCTGAGTATAGTCGAGATATA
>NW_008351705.1:671855-687432 GCF_000622305.1 Nannospalax galili
TTATGGTATAATCAACTGTTATTCTCATGAGCTTGCTTTTATAAGTGACTGGACCCTTTTCTCTTGTGGCCTTCCATAGCCTTTCCTTTGTTTGTGTCTTTGGTGTTTTAGCTATACTATATCATGGAAAATTCTTTTCTCATCCTGTACATTTGGTGTTCTGTAGGCTTCTTGTTCCTAGGTGGGCATCTCTTTCTTTACATTTGACAATTTTATTCTGTGAATTTTTTATCCAAAATATTTTATATGCTTTCAGTGTCTAATAGTTCACCCATAATTCCCTTCATATACATTTTTAAAATTTATCATTGACCTTTATTTATCATTGATCCAATTCTTCTATCTTGTCTTCAAGCCCCAATGCTCTGTTTTCCACAGGCTCTACTATATTGATGAGAATTTTCACTGAGGTGTTTGTTCAGTTTGTTGAGTTTTTTTTTTTTTTAATGTGTATGCGTGTATTGTCTGCATGTATGTAAATGCACCCGTTTCGTAGAAGAGGGTGTTGAATACTCCTGGAACTGGCTTCATGCTTCAAATTCAGGGCTTTGTGGATGGTAGGCACACACTCTACCGACTAAGCTGCACTCTTAAGCCCCTCATCTTTGCATCTTGTGTAATGTGTCTGTTGTCTTTGATTGCCCTTAGGATCTCTCTGTTTTGCTTTTGTTTATGGCCATTCAAGCAAAGCATACTATGGGCACGTATCAGTGTTGTTCCTCCCCATCTGCTATGCCTCACAGAGACTCTGTCTCTAGATTTTTATTCCTCTATTTGCACACAACTGTAAGGGGAGGTGCTGGAGGGTCTGCCTTCTTTCTTGGGCAGGCATTTATCCCTTGGGATTTGGATGTGTGGCCTTTTAAAGTTCCTACCTGTCCTAGTTTGTTTCTCCATTTCTGTGACAAAACACTCTGACCACTACCAACTTGGGGAGGAAAGGGTTTATTTGTCTTACATATCCTGGGTCACAATTCATCTGGGAGCCCAAGGTAGGAACTCAGGGCAGGGACCTGGAGGCAGGAGCTGGAGCACAGACCATGGAGGAATGCTGCTTACCGGCTTACTCCCCTGGCCCCTGCTCAGCCTGCTTTTTTATACAACACAGGCCCACCTGCCCAGGGGTGGCACCACCCAGAGTGGGCTGGGCCCTCCCACATCACTCATCAAGAAGATGCCCCTCAGACATGGCCACAGGCCAGTCCAATAGAGGAAATTCCCCAATTGAGGCTCCCTCAACCCAGGTGTGTCAAGTTGACACTAAAGCTGTCCAGCACACTACTCATTTCTCTGCAGAGTTCTGAGCTCAGCATGCATTTAATCCCCATTACAGTCTCACACATTAATTAGAATGGTCCTGAGTAATTTCTGCCTGGCAGGAATCTTTACTGTATTTAGTATTGATGAGACATGGGGCTCTGTAATTATATCTGGGAAATGCCAGTAGGAGGTATTTAGCAAGGGATGATCCTTTTCTTCTTGTTCCCACTTAAAATGTCAGGTTCAGGAAAGCTGTCAGGAGGGAATGACTACGTGGGAAAAGAACACATTTTCTTTTGTGCTAATATTGTTTTTGACCCACGCAGACCATGGAGTCCCTTTGCTTTCTGAATTCAATAATTAATTACCTGTTTACAGACAGCAGTTGACAAGGTCTCTCTGACCTTCCTTGAGACAAACTGTCCTGTTAGAAAACCAACTGTGCTCTAGCTGCTTGGCTAATGTGGTTTCTGGGGTTTGTGGGAATCCTGCCATGTTTGTAAGATTATTCACTTTTGCTTTGCATTCAGGTACAAACGAATCCACAGCTAGCATAATCCACATCCATTTTCCCTAAACATATACTTCAAAGAGTGTGGAAGGTTTGATTTCCGAATAAATGGGTTTTTAAAAAGTGCAAGTGGGCTGTTAAAAGCAGAATTTTTAAAATTAGCATTTCAAATAATGACACCTTCAATGTTCATTTTTGTATCTTAAGATTTTGTTAGAGAACATTTATGCAAAAATTGTAATGATGCTTATATTTGAAGATTTACTTTCTGCTGTTTGACTATTGATCAATTCACCAGTATGATTAAGAATAAAGATAAACAGATATGAATTAATCACCTAATGAATAAAACCAAAGACTTCTCATGTGGTCAATTAATTCTCACCTGGCTTTCCAAAATGATCGTTTTACCAATTATCATACTGAAGAGGAAATACTTTCAACCCGGACTTAGAGTTGAAGGACATGGGAAAAAGCCTGAGAATTGAGAAGATGAATCATGTATATTCTTATATTTATTTTATAACAATCATGGTATGAGAAATTGTCATTTTGAAAATTGTATGTGTGGATGAAATTTGAAGCAGAATGTACAGCAGCGGGAGTCTGGCGACAGGGACTCTCCGACAAGCCCTGGGCTGCCTCTTCCAGTCACAGGCTGCTGCGCCCTTGGCCAGGCTGCTTCAAGGTGGTTCTAGAACAAGGCCTAATTCTCACAGCAGAGGTTGTTTGACTTCTTTCTCTGCTTTTCTCTAGCCTTGTCGTCAGGAGATTTTGTTCTTCATTCTTCACAAAGATGGGCTAGTTTGTGGGCCTTGGCTTCCAGAGGACTTTTCAGTTCCACCAATCTATTTGCTGTTCCTTCTGCTGCCTAAGCATTCCCCTCATCACTGCTAAATAGCATCCCACAGACTTCTCTCTTCACATCAGATGCAGTCAAAACACTGTTTCGTTCCTCAGAACTTGTTCACGGTTTTGAACTTGAATGTTTTTTTTTTCCCCTTACAAGTTCAATTTTTATTGTTAGATATAAGCAAAAACTGAATATAATACAAATTTTAAAATGCATTTAAGAAGCACAATGAACACCATTCCAAACTTAGGAACTAGACTGCACTGCCACTGCCGTAGGAACTTCTGTATGCCTTTCCCTGTCTCCCCCACATCTTCTCAACCTTCACACAGGCAACTGGACTCCTAAATTTTGTTTTCGCTGTGGATTTATTTTAAAGTTTTATCATCAAATCAGATATCATGATTAATAGCTAACATACTGTTAAAAGTTGCTTGGCTTCAGAACTTCATAGAAACAGCATCTTCTGTTACTGTGCATTTTGTTGTTTTATTCTGATATTTTATTTCCAGTATTTATCTAGGGCTTGGAAAATATCATAACTCTAGACCACATGCTTATCAGTGTGAGGTCCTGCGTTTGATTCCCAGCACCATAGATAAATAACGAATTAAATTTTGGAGGCAGGGAAATTTGAGTCAGAGTCTCTTTACAGCTAGTCTCAAACTTAAGATCCTCCTAGCTTAGCCTCTGAACTGGAGTGTTGAGATTGCAGGGGTGGGTCACCACATTTGACTCACAAGTTAAGTTTTAATATTTATCTTCCAGCATTTGTTGAAAATCACCGCTCGTCTTAGTTGTGGCCTGCTTTGAGATTTGGCTCCCAGAGCCACCAGGGGCCTCAGCTCACCTCCTGATGCCATGGTGTAGGAAGGTGAAACCCATGTCCCAACAAGCACCTTTTAAACAATAAAAGCTCTATCTGTATTGCTGCTTAGAACTGTAATTTCTTTGTATCCACAGCTGTGTAACATTTTACTTCTGACTACCTCAAGATCTATTTACTCATTCTTTTTTAATATATTTTTATTATTACTTTTATTTTATGTGAATGAGTGTATTACCTGCATGGATGTAAGTGCACCTGTGTCCTGCAATGCAGGCAGAGATCAGAATAGGGCATTGGATTCCCATGGAACTGGAGTTACAGATGGTTGTTAGCTGCCATGTGGGTGCTGGAAACCAAACCTGGGTCCTCTGCAAGAGTAGCCAGTGTTCTTAAACACTGAGCCATCTCTCCAGCTCTCATATTTTTTGTTAAATTTAAATTATTTATAGAATTCCATACATGATTAATGTGGTTAGATATTCACATCTTTTCTCTCCCTTTCTGTCTCCCCTCCAACTCCTCCTGTGTCCCCTCTGTTCTGAAACCATAGCTCCTTTTTCCTTAAATTATTGTTACACATACACACACATGTGTATATTACTGACTCCATTTAGTGATGCTAGTATATACATGTGTGTTAAGGGTTGAACACTTGAGATTGGTAAGTAGATCAATATCAGGGATCTTGTTTTGGGGGAAAATAAACTAGTTGTCTCTCTCACACTAGGCATTGATTGCCTGCAGCTCTTCATCTAGGGGTGGGGCCTTATGAAATTTCCCCGACTACATTGACATGTTGATTAATGTCATTATACAGATCTTGTTTAAGTATCAGTATTATTACAATTTCACTTGTATGACTTCCCTGCCACGTCTTGAAAATAATGTGTAGCAGTGGGTGTCCTGGTACTCAGGCTCTTATAATCTTTCGTCTCCCAGTTCTGCAATTTCCTGAGCCTATGTGTAGTGACTGCATTGTAGATGTATTAATTGGAACTGGGAACCCTATAGTCACTCATTCTCTGCAGATATCAGTATAGCTTCCATCTGTTGCATAATGAAGCTTCTTTCATGAGGAGTGAAGGGTAATTAAAAAGAAGTTAGACATTATCTTGGTTTAGGAAAATAGCAGTAGAGGGTTCTCCTCTACTGTGTATGACCTCTCCAGCCACTGGCAGTTGGTTAAGTTTACAGTGTGAGGAATGAATTTCCTCTTATTGAGAGGGCCTTAAGTCCAATTAGATAGCTCTTGGTGCCCCTAAGACAGAAGTGTCACTACTGTAACATTGGGGATATATTAACACACCAGTCATTGTCCTGGTTCATAGGATTTATAGCTGGATAGGACTATGCATTGCTTTTCTCCCTTGACAGCTTGCATAGCTCTTTCAGATACTATGAGGACTAATTCTCAAGGAAGAGGCTTTTAGGTAAGTTCTAGCTCCATTTCTCCAGGACCTGTGCTACAAAGTGTCCACAAACTTTAGCAATAGGGCCTTACCTTCAAGTACTGGGGAGCAACCAAAGGCAATGCCTCTAGCCTATTTTGTTTTCAGAGCCTCTTGGACTCCCTTGGCCAGCAACTTGAAGGGAAGTTTCCCATGCCCGACATTGGGGGGATTCCTGTTAGATTGCTCTAGCTTATGGGGAGAGCATCATCAACCTATATGCTATAACTCCATTATATGTGTGCATGTGTGTGTGTGTGTGTGTGTATGAATGTCTTGGTATAAAACATACATATGTGTTATATATGTATTTTAAGTAAACTTATAAAATAATACGCTTCCTTATAGCTGTTCAGACATTCTTAGTGTTATTTATTTCTCTTTACTCTCTCCCTCTGTATTACCATCCCCTTTACACTAAATATTTTAAGGGTGTATTTATTTCATGTGGATGTGTGAGTGGCTACATGCATAAATGTAAACCATGCATGAATGTATACCGCGTGTGCCTGGTGCCCACGCAGAGCCGAAGAGAGCATTGGATCTACTAGAACTGGTTATAGGTTATAGCTGCCTGACTGACACTGGTGCTGGGAACTGAAATCCAGTCCTCTGAAAGTGCTGCAATTCTTTCAACCGATGAACCATCTCTTCCTTCTCAGTAAGTACCAGGCTCAAAGAATCAGTAATTCTACCCTAAACCTGCTAAGACATTCTGTGATCCCCAGCCCCTTCTTCATCTCCGCTTTTTAAGATGCAGCAACTTTGAAGTAATTCCTTTTTTATAGACTTTATTTTTTTAATTATTGTCTGATGATGTCATACCTTCATACACAAATTTCATCCTGAAGAGTGCAATGGCACAGAAAACATCTTTTTGATACACACGCCTATAATTCTAATACTCTGGAGGCAGAGGGAAGCATATTTCTCTGGGTTTAAGGCAGGCCTGTTCTATAAAGTGAGTTTCAGACAAGCTAGGAGTACATAGTGCTGTTTCAAAGAACAGCAACAACAAAAAGAATTTGTTTTGAGGCACAGAAGAGTCTTTGGACTGGACTTTTTGGCAGTATTAGGACTGAAAGGACTATGGACTTTTGGAGATGAGCTAAATGAATTATGAGGTGACTTTAGAGGTGAGGAGTGGAATATTGTTATTTAGAGTAATGAGTTTCAATGTCAAGTTGCCAAGGGGCATGTTGCTAAAATTCCTTCTGAGAGGCATGCATGGCTCCCCCTCTTTACACCATCCTTATGTCAAAACAAGGCATACTTTCTCAAAACTACAGTTTGGAGAGCCAAAGAACTTATTGGGCTTCCATACAGATTAATAGGTGAGGGGATTACTTTCAGAAGTGGGAGTGGGCTTCCCTCTACATCGTGGCAGGGACCCTGTGACCTCCCTGCAGCTGCTCAAGATGGCAAAGACCGCCCCCTCTCTGGCTTCCCCTGTCCCTATCCTTAGTCCCTCCCCCGCTCAGGCTAGCTGCTTCAATGGACAGTGTGACTCTCTCTGCCTTTTCCTCCTAAGGAAAGTTTGTTTGTGGTGAGAGTAAGCAGGTGAATCCCAGCTTGAGAAGAAGGTATCTGTCCATTGTTTGCCAGTCTAGTTTGCCAGGCAGAGGGCAAGTCCATACAACAGGGTAGCATGATGGTTACTATAGTCACCTTGACTGGATTCAGAGTCATTATGGAAATGTAACTGATCTACGAGCATGTTTCCGGAAAGGCTTACCTGAGGAGAGAAGATCCGGTCTGAATATACGTAGTACCTTTCTATGAACTGGGGTTCCAGAAAGAATAAAAAGAAGAAAGTGAGCTGAGCAGCAGCATTCATATTTTTCTGTTGCATGACTTGGGATGCAATGTGACTAGCTGCCTCACTCCTGGTGCCATGTCTCCCCTGACATGATGGACTAGGCCCCCAAACTCAGTCAAAATAAACTCTTATCTGTAAGTTGTTTTTGTTAGGCCTTTTTTTCAGAAAAAAAAGTCACTACTACACATCTAGCTGCATGCTAGTCATGTTCAATCTGCTCCCCAGTGTGAGGCTTGACTGATAGACCCTAGACTTAAATATTGTTTAGAGAAAAACCTTGCCATCTTCTCAGAGGCATGCTAAAATGGAAGAGGTGGTTACATGATTTCTATTTCTCTGTGTGTGAGGCAGTTAGATTGCAGAATGGATTTATGGGATTAGAGCGGGGATTGCCTCTGTAGGCTGAGCCTTCCAGGATTATGTAGTATTGTTGGTTCCTGGCTCTTCTCATCACATTCTTTTTGTACTTGGCATTCTCAGTGCTAAAATCTCCATTCGACGTGCATTCTATTATTAGGAATGTATCAATGTCTCTGCTCTTATTTTCCACAGTTTTGTAATTTATTCCTTAAATGTTACTTGTTGTTTGCAGAGGATTTTCATCCAGCAGGATTTGGGGCTGGGGGAGAATCAGATACTTGTAGTGGATTCACCATCTTCATTGAAACACCATTGTGACCTTCATAGTTAACAATGCAGCTAGCTTTCAGCCCCACTTTTGCTCTTTCCTCATGAGTATCCAAATTGTCACCAAGAAGTCCTTATTCTTTTCAGCAGTATCTGAAGCTACCAGCTCTTCTGCTCCTGTTATTTCTCCTCCTCTCTTCATCCCTCCATCCTGTATTCTCTCTGGTCTTTTTCTACTGGCTTCGTGACCTACATTTGTGATCTATCTGTTCTATGGAAATTTTTTTTTTTATGTAGGCATTATTCTTTCTCTTCAGAGGAAACTTAAACCAGAGGTTGGAGAGCAGAACACTAAATTATATTGTAGCTTCATTGACAACATGTGAAGAATTCCTCCCACACAGTGAGGAAATGACAGGCTGTAAATTACCTAGTGCTATTAGGGCTTAAATCAGACAGCAAATCAGTCTGCATCGATGCATCCTTCTAAGGGGGCCTGGCTGTCCATTATTTCAGAGTTTCTAATTCTCTGCATAGCATCTGGTTAATAGCATGTGGGCTTTTGTTCTGCTAGGCTAAACACTGAACAGGAAGATCCAGGAAGGAAAGGAGGAAAGGTCCATTTCCAACACGCTAGAAACACGTGGTCAGTCTGAGGGAGGAGCTGACCTTCTGTTTCCATCACAAACACTGAAATGAAGGACAAAAAGAACAATCCAGTAACTACCACCCATTGTCACTGTGGAGCTCATAAAGAAAGGAAATGGCTTTTTACAAAATATTTTATTGCTCTGCTTCCCTGGGCTGCACAACCTGCCAGCCTTTCTCCTGGGTAAGTCCAGTGCAGTGCTGTGACTCCCCCAGCCTCATTAACCCTCCCAGCTCCCCTGCTCCATCTATCTTCCTAGCTTGGGTGCTCGCCCATTTCTTGTCTTGGCACCCCAGACACTAGGGCTGACCTCTCAGCCCAGACCCACCACTGCTTCCTGATCCTTTGCATCCAGACCAACCCAGTCCCTCCTCCAGGTCCCCAGGAGCCCTCTTGGCCTGGTCCCACACTCACCTCCATCTGCTTCCCTGGGTGGCACGACTACCAGCTGCCTGAAACCAGCATTTTCCTGGGCCCTTCTCCCAGGCCCATCCAGCCCCCAAGTTCCTGAGGACAACATCTTTCCTGGAGGGATCCAGACCTTAGGAGAAAGCCTGAGAGCACCTGATGCTCATCTGACTAGGGCCTCTGTGGGAACTCCTGAAGATGAAAGCTATTTGGCCACTCCAATATAAAATCAAAAGAGAGAACCTGAAGCCTAGACCAACCAGCTTTTCATGCCTGACAAGTGAACCACAAGGTCACATAAAGCTCACAAAAAGAAGCAGACCTAAACTTGAAGGCTTGAGTCTCACACAAGAATCAGAAACTACAAAAGAAATTCACATGTAAAAGTCACAGAGAAAAAATAACATGAAAAACAAAAATAACATATACCCACCAAACACCAGTAGTCCTCTGGAGGAGTACAATGAGAACCCCCTAGAGATAATACAGGACATGGAACTCTGAAGAACAATTATAAACATGATAAAAGAATTCAGTGAATTTAAAGAACACACAAACAAAGAAATCAAAGAAATGAAGGAAGATAGAGATAAACTTCTGAATGAATTTAGAAAAGAGTTATAAATATTGAAGAATACTGAGGCTAAAATGAAGAAGGAAGTGAAACACTCAATAAGCAAATTAGAAACAACAGGAGAAAGCTTCACAAATAGCATGAATGAAATGGAAAACAGAATATCAAGACTGGAAGATAAAATGGACAAACTAGACCACTCAAACAAAGATTATGAAAATTTGAAGAAATCACAAGAATGGAATATGCAGGAATTGTGTGACACCATAAAAAGACCAAACTTACAAATCATAGGCATACATAAAGGAGAAGAATCTCAAGATAATGGTATGGACCAGATCTTCAACAGAAGTGTAGAAGAAAATTTCCCAAAATTAAAGAAAGACATGCCCATACAAATACAAGAAGCATATAGAACACCAAATAGACAAGACCATAAAAGAAACTCTCCATGGCACATCCTAATAAAAACATTAAACATACAGAACGAAGAGACAATATTGAAAGCTACAAAAGAAAAACAAGTCACATATAAAGGAAACCCAGTCAGGATTACAGCTGACTTTTCAGTCCAAACTATGAAAGCCAGAAGAGCCTGGACCACAGTATTCCCAGTTTTAAATGATCACAGATTCCAACCTAGATTACTATACCCAGCCAAAATGTCTATTATAGTAGAAGGGGAAAGAAAAATCTTCCATGACATAAATAGGCTGAAAGAATTCATGTCCACAAAACCAGCCCTTCAGAGAGTTCCGGAAGCAATACAAAGAGCTGGAGAAAGGAAAGACTCTACCAAGGGGTTGGGGAAAGAAATTCAATGAAGTTATAACTGTGGAAAAGCACAGCTATACCAAGAATGTTAACAGAAATAAAAATGGCAGGATTCAATACACATCTTTCATTAATAACTTTAAATATCAATGGACTAAACTCCCCAGTCAAAAGACACAGACTAGGTGAATGGATTAAGAAACAAAACAGCTCGGCCAGGCGTGGTGGCACATGTCTGTAGTCCCAGCACTTGGGAGGCAGAGGCAGGCAGATCTCTGTGAGTTCAAGGCCAGCTTGGTCTACATAGTGTGTTCCAGAACAACTGGGGATATGGGGAGACTCTGCTTTTAAAAGAAAAAAAAAAAAACCAAAAAGAAACAAAACACATCTTTTTGTTGTCTGCAAGACTCATCTCACTTTCAAGGACAGGTGCTACCTTAAGGTGAAAGGATGAAAAAAAATATACCAAGCAAATGATACTAAGAAAAAAGGAGGTGTTACAATTCTATTATCTGACAAAATAGACTTTAAACTAAAGCTAATCAGAAGAGATAAAGAGGGCCACTTCATTCTAATCAAAGGAACAATAAACTAAGAAGATATTACAATCATGAACATATATTCACCAAACTCTGGTACACCCAACTTCATAAAAACAATGCTACAGGACTTTAAGACTGAGATTAACCCAAATCATTAATAGTAGGGGACTTCAATACCCCACTGTCTCCATTAGAGAGGTGAATAGGGCAGAGAGGTAACAAAGAGACATCTGAATTAAATAATACCATATATCAAATTGACCTAACAGACATCTACTGAGTGTTCTATCCAAGCACCAAAGGATATACTTTCTATTTAGTGCTCCATGGAACCTACTCCAATATCAACCATGTACTGGGGCACAAAACAAACCTCAACAAATACAAAAAGATTGAAATAATTCCATGCATTCTATCAGACCACAATGCAATAAAGCTTAAAATCAACACCAGAAGAAGCTCTAGGAACCTCATGAACACATGGAGATTAAAAAACACACTCCTGAATGATGAACAGGTCAAAAGAGAAATTAGGAAATAAATAAAAGTATTCCTGGAACTAAATGGAAAAGACAATACAACACAATAAAGCCTCTGGGACACACTGAAAGCTGTCCTTAGAGGGAAGTTTATAGCTCTAAGTGCCTACATCAAAAAATCAGATAGAACACAAATAAATGACTTAACATTGCAACTCAAGACACTTGAAAAGCAACAATACAACCTTAACCCAGCAGACAAGAAGAAATAACAAAAATCAGGGCCGAAATTAAGAAATCAAAACAAAGAAAACAATACAAAGAATCAATGAATCCAAGAGCTGTTTCTTTGAAAAGATAAAAAAGATTGACAGACCGCTAGTCCAGTTAACCAAAAGAAAGAAAGAACACCTCTAGATCAACAATATCAGAGATGAAAGTGGAAATATCACAACAGACACCAAAAAGATCCAGAACATTATAAGGGAATACTTTAAAAACCTATATGCTACTAAATTTGAAAACCTAAAAGAAATGGACAGATATTTAAAGGCATGGGAACCACCAAAACTAAATCAAGATGAGATTAACAGATTAAACAGACCCATAACACAAAAAGAAATTTAAACAATAATACAAAACCCCCAGACTAAAAAAATCTCAGGACCAGAAGGATTTACATCAGAATTCTACCAGACATTTAAGAAAATCTACATCCAATATTACTTAATTTATTCAAAAAGATAGAAATTGAGTGAGAACTTCCAAATATCTTCTATGAAGCCAGCATCACTCTAATACCAAAGCCAGGTAAAGATACAACCAAAAAAGAAACCTATAGACCCATATCCTTAATGAACATAGATGCAAAAATTCTCTACAAGATACTTGCAAACTGCATACAGACACACATCAAAAAGTTCATCCACCATGATCAAGTTTGCTTTATTCCATAGATGCATGAATGGTTCAATATATGTAAGTTAATAAATGTCATAAATTATATAAATGGGCTCAAAACAAGAACCATATGGTCATCTCAATAAATGCAGAGAAGGCCTTGGACAAAATTCAACATGCATTTATGTTCAAAGTCCTAGAGGGAATTGGACTGGCGGGAATATACCTCAACATAATTAAAGCTATATATAACAAATCCACAGCCAACATTGTTCTAAATGGAGAAAAACTGGAAGTATTCCCATTGAAATCAGGAACCAGACAAGGCTGTCCACTATCTCTACTCCTCTTTAACATAGTGCTTGAAACTTTTGCAAGAGCAATAAGATAAGAGCAGGAAATTAAAGGAGTAATAATTGGAAAAAAAGAGATCAAACTATTCTTTTCTGCAGATGATATATTATACCTAAGAGATGCCAAAAAATTCACCAGAAAACTTGTGGAAATTATTAATGCTTTCAGTAAATTGATAGGTTACAAAATTAATCTACAAAATTCTGTAGTCTTTCTATATACCAATAACAAGTAATCAGAGAAAGAGTAAATGGAAACACTCCCCTTCACAATAGCTGCGAAAAAAAAAAAAATCTCAGGATAAACCTGAACAGAACCATTAAAGACCTCTACAATGAAAATTTTAACTCTTTAAAGAAAAAGATTGAGGAAGACATCAGAAGATGGAAGGACTTCTCATGCTCATGGAATACAAGAATTAATATTGTGAAAATGACCATCCTACCAAAAGTCATTCATAGATTCAATGCAATTCCAATCAAGATCCCCACGACATTTTTCACAGAATTGGAAAAATCCATCCTAAGATTTATATGGAAGCACAAAAGACCTCGCAGAGCCAAAGCAACCCTGAGCACTAAGAGCAATGCTGGGGGGATTACTATAGCAGATTTTAAAGTGTATGACAGAGCTATAGTCATAAAAACAACATGGTACTGGCACAAAAATAGACCCATAGATCAATGGAACAAAACTGAAGACCCAAATATGAGTACATGCAATTTCAGCCACCTGGTGTTTGATAAAGGGGTCAAGGACATTCACTGGAGGAAAGAGCATGTTCTGCAAATGGTGTAGGCAAAACTGGATTTCCACCTGTAGAAGAATGAAATTAAACCCATATATTTCACTATGCACAAAAGTCAGTTCCAAATGGATCAAAGACCTCAATGTAAAGTCTGAAATTCTGAAGCTGTTAGAAGAATACATTGGCAGAAACCTACAAGATATAGGTGTAAGAAAGAATTTTCTAAATCAGACATCAGTTGCTCAGAAAACAAGATCAATCAACAAATGAGACCTCATTAAACCAAAATGCTCTATACATCAAAGGAGGCAACCAGGGAACTGAAGAGAAAACCCACAGAATGGGAAAACATCTTCACTGGTGACACATCTGCCAGAGGTTTAACATCCGGAATACATAACAAACTCAAAAAACAGAGAATCAAGACAGGAAGTAACCCAATTAAATATGGGCTAAGGAGCTGAACAGAGAATTCTCAAAAGAAGAAATAAAGATGGCTAAGAAGAATCTTAAAAGATGTTCAACATCACTAGTAATTAGGGAAATGCAAACTAAAACCACCTTAAGATTTCATCTTTCTCCAGTCAGACTGGCTAAGATCAAGAGAACAAATGATACCAAATGTTGGAGAGGATGTGGGGAAAGGGGAACACTCATCCACTGCTGGTGGGTCTGCAAACTTGTTCAACCCCTATGGAAAGCATTGTGGAGAACTCTTAAGAAACTACAAACGAACCTTCCATTTGACCCAGTTATACCACTCCTTGGCATATATCCAAAGAACTCATCCTGTTACAGAGACATTTGTACATCCATGTTTGTTGCTGCTCTTTTCACAATAGCTGGGTGATGGAAGCAACCTAAGTGTCCCTCAATTGATGAGTGGATAATGAAAATGTGGTTCATTTATACAATGAAGTTTTACTCAGCAGTAAAGAAAGATGAATTCATGAAATTTGCAGGTAAGTGGATGGAAATAGAAACTGTTTTACTACGTGAAGCAACACAGACTCAGAAAAACAAAAACAAAAACAAAATGTATGTTCTCTCTCATGTGTGGATCCTAGCACTGAATCCTGATAAGTGAGTATGTATGCAGACATAACTACAGGAACCAGGATAATGGAAAGGAACCAGGGTGGTAAAGGAAAAGAAAGAATCTGAAAGAGAAGAACAGTAGGAAACAGGTGTTAATAAGGGAGATATGGATAAATATTGGGTTAGATTAAGGGAGGGGGAAGGGAAGGGTATACAAGGAAACTAGGAGATAAAGGGAAAGAAGGAGCTCAAGAGAGGTAGGACTATAGGAGAAGGGTATTATTAAGGGGTAAATGGGAAAAATGGGGGCACCTTAATTGGGTAAACCATGTTGGAAAGGTTAAACAAGGCGAGAGATAAATAATGGCTAGCTAGTTTTAAAAACCAGAGGGAATCATAGTCCTACAACCTACTGACAAATTGTACATACCAGATCAAGAAATATATGTCTAGGTAAGGTTTATCTGAGAACAATTGGTCTTTGCCTGAGCCTTATCTACTTAGCACATGGTAATCAAAAGTACCAGACTGGTGGAACTAATCTTCTTAGATGTTTAACAGACATACTTTGAGGCCTATTCTAATTTAGTCAGAGAGACGTAAAGGACAGTTTTTGACCCTTGCCCTCCTAGGTTGACTAATTCCAGGGGACTATTAACATGTCTCAAAATGTCCTGTAATTGTGGTGAGTCAATGGTCCTCTTGATCAAGGAGGCCGTGGACATCTCACAAAATGGACTTGAACCAGTGTCCAGTCTACAAAGAAGAGGGTCAACACAGAGGGCTCATTTCCTCCATGCTTCCAAGCAAAGCCAGCCATGGTCAAGCAGGGCCTTTGACTTATCTTCACATAGATGGAACTGGTAAAAGAAAGGAGCCAGGGGCTCCTTCCAAGTCCATTTGATCCCCGAGGAACAGAATCTCAAATAACCTTAAGAGTAAAAATAAATTGGCTTATCTGGGCCTACTGTATGGCCTTAAACACACAAAAGGAAAGTATGACCAAAGATTAAAGGGGTCAATATAAATTTTAAGAGTTCATATGCATAGCTAAAGGCTACATAACAAGAAACAATGACAGAGAGGAGATTCCGTCTTTCAAGTTGTTGGCCAGGGTGGCCCAAGAGACTCCCAGACAGGAACCCAGCATAAAACTGAGAAAATGAACAGCAGACCCCAATCTTATTTAAAGGAATATTGACAACTGATTGCTACTAGGTGAGGAACAGCTGACCTTCCTAAAACAAAGACCTCTAGATAGGCTGACTAGATTGACCAGATGGGCAAGTACTGGGGAATGGCGGGGGTGCCAATAACACCGCAGACAGTAGTAGGGAAGAAGTAGTAAAAGTGCTCTAGTGGGGGGAAGGCTATGGGATTGTGCCATCTGGGAAGTGGGTATATAGATGAATAATATTGTTGGGGATGTTCTGTGATATACACACAAAAAAATCAACTAATTAAGAAAATGAGTTGTAAAAAATTTTTATTTATTTTTATTTTATGTGTTTGCATGTATTGCTTGTATGTAGGTAACTGTGCTGTGCCCATGGAGGACAGATGAGGCTGTCGGATCCCCTGGAACTGGAGTTACAGACAGTTGTTAGCTGTGATGTGGGTGCTGGGATTCAAACCCGGGTTTTCTGCAAGAACAACCAGTGTTCTTAATTACTGAGTCATCTCTCCAGCCCCAGTAAATGGCTTTTCTGCAAGCAAAAAAGTTTGGTCCAATTTTTATGAAATTTGTATTACTTTTTTTTTTTT
>NW_008351705.1:687455-714245 GCF_000622305.1 Nannospalax galili
AGCCCCAGCTGGCCTGGAACTCACTATGTAGATCAGGCTGGTCTTGAACTACAGAGATCCGCCTGCCTCTGCCTCTGCCTCTGGAATGCTGGGATTAAAGGCATGCACCACCACGCCCAGCTATATTACCTTTTTATAGAGGAAATAATGTCTATTCTTTTAGGTTCACTTTTAATTTAAAAAGTATTTAAATAGAAACAAAGGAGACTTTTCAAAGGTTCAGATGAGTGAGAACTGTTGGTACATTTGCAGACAATCTTACAGACATTCTGCAGAATCAATCCAAACAGTAGTGACAGTTGCCGCCATTTTAATAAAAATATCAGTGCATAAGTGACTTGAAGTCCTCCATGTGGTGGGAGGACTTCAGGATTTTAATGGGAGTCTGAAATTGATGTCTGGTTCATCTTCCCTAATTTGTATTCTTTCCTTGATCCTCACCTGCTTGGATTTGGGTACTTCCCACATAAAAACCTGATCTTCCAGAAACAAAGAACTGAATATATAAAGTGGTTCTGTTTTCATTTGGAAGGAAGGCATCACTTTCTAAGACAAGACAGGATAACTCCGTATCTCTTTAGGTATTCCAATCCCGGATTTGAGTAGAGTCAGTTTTAGTATTCACAGTTTCAATTTTTACAAATGTTGCCTCAACTGATGTCCATTTGTAAACTCTAAATCACTACCTATGCCTTTATTTTGGCCATTTATGCACATAATCAATGCAGAAAAAAATGAACTTGAATTATCCAAGTGCAAGTGCTTGGCTGGTATGGAATAAGTTAGTAATTGGCATTGTTCTTCTTTAGGTCCTTGAACTATAGAGACAAGTGTGCTTCCTGTGACCTGTTTATTATACCTTTCACACTCATGATTTTTTGCTGCTAAACTGGCCATTTAGATGGTTCCCAAAATGTAGTGGTGAACTACATTGTTTATTCCTCCCAAGTACAAGAAGGCTCTGCCTGATGAGCTCATTGAGGAATCACTGAGGCATGAGGTATAATATTGTCGGCCCCAAGTGCAACAGAACTGCATAACAATATATATATTAAAATACCTTTGGACAGAAACAATGTAAATCATGTTCACTGTTTGCTACAACTTTATAGAATTTGACTACTGTGAACAAGAAGACTGGATTGTACATACATAAATAAAGAAGGGCGAGGAAACTAAGCAGTTTTTCTTATAGTGTGTCTGAGTCCCATTTATGGATTGATTCTTCCTTCTCAGCCTTCTAACGGATGAAAGTGTTTGGACCTCAACTAGGATATTTTCTTTTTCTTTTTCAAATTCTCCTAATTTGAAAGCTTTGCTTGCTATCGAACTAAGAAAGAAAATGCTTAATAATTTGAGATATTTGAGTATTATGCAAGAAATGTAAAAACTACATGTCAAAGTTTAAAACTGGAAAATATCATTTGAAAAAGGTGATAATTTAGTTTAAGGACAAGTAGGAAATTAGCAAGTAGAAGATTGAGCAAGGGGAACAGTACTGCACCTGGGGGGCTGGCTGGGAAGAAGTTAGTTGGCATGGCTGATGGAAGTGTCTGAGAAAGTCCCGCAAGGAACATGTGGAAATGTAGGCAGAACTCACCATTATAACTGAGCAAGGAGTTTGAACTGAATGTACTAAGCAGGGATATAACATGTTCTGGTTTCTTTTCTGATTTATTCATTTATTTGTTTTAGAATGACCTCTCTAGTTATATTGTGAAGAACAAATTATGTATATTGAATGAAGTAAACAGGAGTACCATGGAGAATTGTCAGGAGACTCTTCTATTTTAACATTACTAATGTATTAAAGCAGTATCAGTGGAATGGGGGAAGCTTATTATAAGGACTACTAGGTCTTAGAATTTACAGTGCTTGCCAGGAACTGGATACAAGAAGCCAATAAAAGAAGCTAGGATGGTTCCCCAGTTTCCATTTATTTTAGCTCTCAGTGCTTAGAGTGTTCCCAAGTTCCATGTATAAACACCATCTTAGCCACTGTTCCATTCAAAGTACAGAATATAACCTAGAAATAAAACAGTGACTTAGAAATGGATCCCGACTCACAGAACAGGACAGAGAGAAGCATCTAAGCACATAGTGTCATTCACGTGAGTTAAGTCTTCTGTCAATTGTAAAGTTTATGCAATTGACAGGACATTTTTTAAACCTAATATTCTAGAACTCAGCAAATCTTTGCAAGTTGGTAAGCATTAATGCGGTTTTTGTCAGTTAGGTGGTGAGCTTTTGTATTGAAAATGCTCTAAGCATTGAAAACGGAGAATATTGCTGGGCCATAACCTGACAGGGTGCGTATTTTTTGGACTGCATATTGTATGAGAGGCTATTCCACTTCGATTTGACGAGCCCAATCTGATATCACTTATTCTATATCAGTTGGTTGACTGATAAAAGCAAACATGTTTTACGTTGAGTTACATGAAAATAGTATGAGGGAGAAAACTGTGTAAATGAAATTTGTAGGCAAACGTACCCTTAGATGCAACTGCAAGGCACCTGAATAGGCAGAATTGATAGGCCAAAAGGAAAATAACCTGGATGTAGTTAAAATTAAGATCTCACATGATTCCGTGTGTGTGTGTGTGTGTGTGTGTGTGTGTAGAGATGTCTCTATTGTTTGTCCTGGTAGATGCAAAGATGTGGGGGGGGTCATACTTCCTTATCCCCTAGGTATTCGTGGTGGCCTGCTCTTGATGGCTTATCAATTTAACTGTGGTAGTTCCTCCCTTATATTTTGAATCCTCTGAAAAGAGAGATATTTGTGAGGCACAAGCAATCAACCTTCATAGCAGCTCCAATACTATGTGATTGGATGCTGACCTGGCTACATCTGCTGCTGAGTACCAGGTCTGCCAACAGCAGAGACCAACACTGAGCCCCTGATATGGCACTATTCCCCGTGGTGACCAGCCAGCAACCTGGTGGCAGATTGACTACATTGGACCACTTCCATCTTGGAGGGGATAATACTTTGTCTTTACAGAAATAGACACTTATTCTGATTATGGATTTGCCTTTCCTGCATGTAATGCTTCTGCCAAAACTACCATCCAGGGACTTGAAGAATGCCTTATCCACCATCATGGTATTCTGTACAGCATTGCTTCTGGCCAGAGAACTCACGTCACAGCCAAAGAAGTGTGACAGTGGATCCATGGTCATGGAATTCACTGCTCTTACCATGTTCCCCACCATCCTGAAGCAGCTGCCTTGATAGAATGTTGGAATGGCCTCTTAAAAACACAGTTAGAGCACCAATTAGGTGGCAATAGCCTGGAGAGCTGGGGAAGGGGCCTCCAGAAGGCAGTATATGCTTTGAATCAGCATCCAATATATGGTACTGTTTTCTCCTATAGCCAGGATCCATGGGTCCAGGAATCAAGGGGTAGAAGTGGGAATGATTCCACTTACTATCACCCCTAGTGACCCACTAGGAAAATTTTTGCTTCCTGTGCCCTCCACTTTGCACTCTGCTGGCTTAGAAGTTTTGGATCCAGAGCAGGGAGTGCTTCTGCCAGGAGACACAGCAAACATTCTTTTGAACTGGAAGTTAAGACTTCCCCCTGGACACTTTGGGCTTCTGATGCCCTTAAGTCAACAGGCTAAGAATGGAATAACAGTATTAGGAGGGATGATTGACCCAGACTACTAGGGGGAAATTGGACTGGTTCTTCACAATGGAGGTAATGAATATTGTATCTGGAAGGCAGGAGATTCCTTAGGGCAACTTTTGGTGTTACCATGTCCTGTTATTAAAGTCAATGGGAAACTGCAACAACCCAATCCAGACAGGACAACAAATGGCCCAGACCCTTCAGGGATAAAAGTATGGTCACTCCTCCAGGAAAGAGCCAAGACCTGCAGAGTTGCTTGCTGATAGTGGAGGAAATACAGAATGGGTAGTAGAGGAAGGTAGTTACAAATATCAATTTAGGCCACATGACCAGTTGCAGAAACATGGATTGTAATTGACATGAGTGTTTTTGTCCTATTTGGTTAAGAATAGGCTTGTGCATATATATACATATGTTAAGCAGATACTTGTATTGATCTTTTTTTAAATGTGTAATTGAGATAAGTGTTAAGTGGTTAAGTGTTGTGAACCTATATGATCATATTGGGTTATATTAAAGGACTAGGCATTCCTTGAAGACTTTATCACTTACTCTAAGATATATAATGCATGGATCATTGTATGATGGGATAGTCATATCATGTTAGGTGAAATTATGACCTCAACATTGTTTTCATTTGAAAACTAAGCATGACAGAGAGATACTATTGAGTGTAAAGTTGACAAGGGGTGGACTTGTGATGACGAATCCTGGGTGTCAACTTGACTGGATCTGGGATTAACTGAGAGAGATCTTGATTGGATCTTCTGAAGCTGGCAGACCCACCCTAAATGTGGGTGTTACGTTCTGATGGCAGCCAACATAAAAGGCCACAGCAGAGGAGAACGCTTTGCTTTTTGCCACTTGTCTTCTCTCTCGCTGATAAGTTCGTCTTGCTGCTGTAGACTGAAGACTAGCTGATCTTTTGGAATTTGTCAGACCTTCAGCACCAGATTGGGACTACTGAGATATCCAGCCTTGTGGACTGAGCGACTATGGATTCTCAGCCTCTCCAGTGTAGTGCAGCTATTGTTGGACTACTCAGACTCTATCCCGTGAATTAATCCAAAAAATCCATGTGTGTGTGTGTGTGTGTGTGTGTGTGTGTGTGTGTGTATGTCCTGTGATTAAGGTTAATGGAAAAATTAAGCATGACATACAGAGATGCTATTGGGTGTATATATATATATATTCATTCTACCAGTTCTGTTTCTTTAGAGAGCCCTGACTAATAGAGATGTTGACAGAGAGAGCTAGTTAGGCCTGGTGACAGATACATCCAGGGTGCTTTTATTACTTCCCCACTTCCTGATGCTTGGATGTGACTTTATCCCATGTCCGTGCTACCTTTGTAGAGCCATAGCTGTGGCTGGAAACTGAGGTATGCTGTTCACTTATTAATTTGACTTTAATCAAGTTCCTATGTTTTTCAGAACTTAACTCTTACATGTAAGAAAATATACTGTATGACAAAGGTAATTTAATTTAGAGAAAATTGTGATGACACAACTATATTCTAATTAAAAAGATTATAAAATTTCAACATAATTTTATGCTCTACTAAAAAACAATGTTAGCCAGGGGTGGTAGTGTTGGGAGTGTAGTGCACACTTTTTGTCCCAGCACTTGGGAGGTAGAGGCAGGGAGATCTCCTTAAGAGCAAGGGCAGCATGGTCTACATAGTGAATTCTAGGCTAGCTGTGTCTACACAGAGACCCTGTCTCATTAATAACAGCAACGGAAAGCACACACACACACACACACACACACACACACACACACTGTAATAAAAATATTGGAATGAACTATTTTCTAGTCACTTGAAAGAAAAATGATTAATATTAATAAAACAGATAATTTAAAGTGAAGATCCATCCACAGGGTAATTATGTGAAAACATATGGTCCACATTTCATAGACTATTAATACAGTCATTGAACATGAATCAGAGCTACACTAACTAATAAAAAGAGATTTTTGTCAGTCATGAAGTTTGTAGTCCCAGCACTTGGGAGGCAGAGTCAGGCGGACCTCTGTGAGTTCAAGGCCAACCTGGTCTACATAGTGAGTTCCAGGACAGCTGGGGCAGCTGGGGCTACAGGGAGACCCTGCTTCAAAAAGACAGAAATAAATAAATAATAAATAAATAATAAATAATAAATAAAACAAGGAAAACACAATAGAAAATTGTCTCATACTCATGTTTATAGAACATTTAAAAAAATTTTTAGATTGATTGCATCTAGATAAGAGACTGCAGATTGTGTGTCCCTGGATAGGATGCCTATATTAAACCTCACCCACCCATGGCTCAGAAAGCATTGTGGAAGAGGGGCAGGAAGTTTACAAGAGCCTAATTTGGGGCATAAACTTAAGGAAACAGAGGCTTTCAGGCCCCTGGGAACTTGCTCATATGAACTTGCAACAATGATGACAGCATGGGCAAGACCATGTTGACTCAATCAGACAAAAATCCAGCATAGCATAGAACTGGGGTTATGAGCAGCAGGCCTCAATCTCATCTGAGAAACTATTGGCAACTGATTACTGCTGTGTGAGAGAGATTTGATCTTCTTTAAGGCAGTGACTCTAGATAAGCTGACTAGACTCGAGTGGATGAACTTGCGCTGAGGGACATCTTGGTACAAATCCTTGATGGATAGGACTTAACATATATGACAGAATGCATGGGAAGGGCAGGGATGGAAGAGAGGGGGGTCTAAATTTGATTAATATGTATTATATGTAATGCACAAAAAACTCAATAAAAGTACACATTAAAGAGATTGATTACATGCACAGTTGGAATCAGGAAGGAAAGGTGAGCTTTTCCTTCCTTCTGACATTTCAAGTGATGTATTTCAAATAGTTTCCATTACATTTTTATTGTGATATATCACTTATACCTTTTGTAGGATACACAGTTATCATTTAATACATACATGCAGTTTACAATGATGAACGCAGGGTAATAAGAACTTTATTCTCCTCAAAATCAATCATTTTTATGTGTTGGGAATTGTAGACTCTTATTTCCTAGTTATTTTGAAATATATAACAGGTTGTTGTAACCACTGTGTTACAGAAAACCAGAATGAATTTCTAGTCTCCATCTGTGTTTTAGTGTTCTGTACCTGACTTCTTTCTACCCCTTCTCTCCACCGTTCTCAGTCTCTAATGAGCACTGCTGCACTGTGTTCTTCTATGAGAGATAAATTTTAGTTCTCTTAGTGAATAAATCATTTGATATCTGTAGTTCTGTATCTGGATTGTTTTGCTTAACACAGTGAATTCTAGTTCCCCCTACGGTGCTTTGCATGGCTGTATTTCATTATTTTTACAACTGAGAAGCCCAGTGTTTTGTGTTTGTACACGTGTGTCTGCACACGTGTGTGTGCACGCGTGTGTGTGTGTGTGTGTTATATCACATTTTCCTTATCCTTTCATCCATGGATGGATATTCCATATTTTACTTATTATAAATAGTACTGCAATAAATACAGGAAATTTAAGTGCCTTGATACAACAATGTAATCTCCTTTGGATATATAATGGGATTTAGACATCACAAGGTAGCACTAGCTCTACTTTTCTAAATAAGCCTCATATCATTTCCATAACAACTGTGCTAATTTACACACTTACCATCACTGTATGCACCTCCCTCGTCCACATCCTCAACAGAATTTGTGATATTCTGATGCTGCCATTCTAACAGGGGTGAGATAATATCATTATGGGCTTGCTTTGCAATTCCTTGATGATTAATGATAATTAAATATAATGATAATGATGAATGATATTGAACGTGTATTGTCTCTTTTATAGTCTTATGCCTCCTTTCTAATGCTATTTTGTTTCTTTGTGCTTTTTCCTTAAAATACACTTCTATTATTTACAGGAATATGTTATCCTTCTCTCTTTAGTACAAGGCTGCCAATAACTTTACCAGAGAATTACTGTTTTATGAATTTTCAATGCAGGTGACTCTGAAAATCCTTAATAGTAGATAATAATAGATTTTTTGCTCAATTTCTATGTTATATCTCTAGTGTAGAGTAACTGACACAATTACAATTGTGATAAAGATTAGTTAACTGTTTCCCTCCATCTTAAAAAACAGAATCTAGAGGTTTAACCAACCATATGAGTACCCTCGCACCTTGCAAGTCATCTAATATACAGGTGTATCTGGATGGCCAAGGTTATATCAGCACTCTGTGTGTAAAGAGCATATCCTCTTTAAGATATTTACTCTGGTCTATTGTCTCCTCTGTGCTAGCTGAATAGCGATAATGACTGAGAACATAACTGGAAACCTGCCCAGCAATCACTTAAGTCACTTCTAAACAGTCCTATCAGGGAGAGACCATTTCCTGTAAAATACACTGTATTTTGGAACATCTTCCCTACATCTCAAATGTTCACCTTTTTTCTTTCTTTTTTTTTTTTGAAAAATAAAATGATATCTTGAAATGGGCTGATATTATGAAAACAGGGATGATATGCAACATGGACAAAGTAGCAGGTGGAAAATTCACAAATACTGTGAACTATGAAACTGACAAATGTCGTGCTGTGGCAAAATGTTCAACACGGTTGCTGTGCCATGTCCTGGAAGGCAGGTGATGTGCTCTGATATAGTAGCTCTGAGAATTCAGTTGACAGCATTCACAGTGATTCTGCAGTGGTTGCATTTCATGAAGTAACTGCAAGAAGGAACTCTGTGCAAATTAGATGTGGCCAGATCGGGTCTGGAGACATGGCTCATTATCTAAGAGCACTTGCTGTTTTTCTAGAGGACCAGCGTTCACTTCCCACCCACATCAGGCGGCCACAGCCACCTGTAGCTCCAGCCCCAGGGGATCTAACACTCTCTTCTGGCCTCCATGGCCAAATGTACACATACATGTACATAGACACATGAACACATACAAACACACACACACACATACACACACAAATTTAAAAACTTCTAACAAAAAAACTTGGTCAGGCTTTATGTGGGGAAAAATACCCAAAGAATGACAATAAAGGAGGCTTTATTTTTGTAGTGAGAAAACTAAAATCATAGAAATCCCAGAAAATTAAAAACAAATTCTAACAAACACAGATACACTATGTCCTAAATAATGAGACAACAGACAAGTGCTCAGAATTAGTCAGATACAGACCAAGGAGAGGGCACACGTTGTCTTTCTGTTACCACCCTTGTGCATGGGAATAGTTCTTAATTTGGGCTTGGTTACAGAAAGTAGACCTAGTACAAAGCCGAAGGGAAATGCTGTAGTTTCATCAACTGTGATTTGTTCGGACACTTGGGTGTGCAGTCTTTACTGGAAGCAAAGAGACTGAAAGTCTCCTGTTTCTCGACAGGAATTGTATTGACAATGAAACTACAAGCTTCTTTGCCTAGAGAACTTGATTCTTGAGGCTTCAAACTTCACTGGCACAGAGAAGGATGAGAAGGCTGCCTTGCACCTAGGGCAGAACACACTTAGACTCATCTCGGGATTCGGTAACACAAGATAAAGAGCTAGGATGTCCAAGGTCATAGAGTGGGCGATGTGAACAATGCATAGTTACTCCTGAACGCATCCAGCCTGAAGCAGGGAACTCACCAACGAGGGAGAGGAGGTCACTGCTATTTTTGCTCATCAGGCTTCTGTAACTTCTGTCCAACCCTGGAGTGTCTTTCACATGCTTCCATTTCTTCACTGCTTGCTTCCTTGTACTATTCTCACCCTATAAATATACATTAGAACAGAGGGTACAAAATTTCATTTAATTTCGTTAAAATGTCTCTTGTCTTTGAATAACTGAATTCAGAAATGATTTTTTAAAAAAGGATGGTACAGCACAGTAAATACATGAATATTTAAATATGAAAAAGGAAAATTGGGGAGTTCCAATTGCCCATGGTATGTGTTTTTCCATGCTCTCTTTTAGAAAGGGATATTCTGAGTTTATCTAGATTCCTATCAACAAGCAATTTAGCAGATATTCTATTCTTTCCAACAGGTCGCTGTGACCTTGTGAAAATTTGGCCAATGGTGCATGAGAAGAACTAATGTATGCAACTTTCAGGTCACCTCCCAAGAGATGCTTTTGCTGGACTTTCTTTCCTGCTTCGTTGGCCATGGAATAGCAAAAAGGAAAATTACTGTGAAGGCATTATGCTTAGGATGGCAGGCCTGCCCTGCCAGCACTGGACCACTGAACCCTATCACTAATGACTCTGGCTGCTGGGCTAAAATCAGAGTGTGAACTGGTAGGGATGAAAGCAGGCAGTTAGATGGCTATTCTGGGAACTTGAACAGCAGTTTGAGACAGTGATTTGACAAGACTGGAGCAATGGAGTTTATGTGATTCTTGTTATATTTTGATTTTAGAGTCAACAGGATTCCCTGACTTATTATATAAGAAATTTAAGTGAAGAAAAGCTGTTAATGATGTTTCCATTTTTTTTTTCTGTCTGAACAACTAGAATGAAATTCCCATTATCAGAAGTGTGGAATAACACACGTGGATATGTTTTGGAAGGCATGATCAGAAATTCTTGTTTTTCTAGTTAGACACCTGTTCAATTGATGATTTAATAAATGTGTATTGGTGTTGTCAGAGTTATTGTAATTTTTTCTCTTTCTCTTTTGAAATTTGTCAATGTACAGAAAATATTTCACATGTACAGGAAAACAGTTACAGACATTAATGAAATTCTCATTTACAAATAATACAAACAAAGCATTTGACCATAATCATCAGAAAGTCAATGTTGCAACTTTAAAAAGCATGTCCCTAGTTTCGTGATTACCACAACTATATTTACATTTCCCAAACTATTCCAAACATGTCATGTATCACCTTTTCTTTCTCCAACTCATAATGCAGTCAAGGTTCGAACACAGCTGCTTACCGTATTAGTTACTTGGGTATTGCTGTAACCAGAATACCTGGAAGAAAGAATTTAATGGAGAAAAGATTAGGGCTCTCAGTTTCCAGAGTTTCAGTCCACCATGGGAGGAAAAGGCTGACTGACACAAGACTGACAGAATAAGATGTCCTATTATCACCTAAACCTTGCCTGACTAGGCATAACTTCTTCAAGCAGTCCCGAGTCTTCTATATACAGAACGGTATTTAGAAGCAAAAAACTGTCTCTAAATCTGCTCATGTTTTTGTTTGGCATTTTGGTTCATTATTTCCCCAGATCATCTTAAATTTAATAATCTTGCAAAACTTCCTATTTATTTCACCTATGTTCAAGATGGCTTCTCTCTTACTAACACATTCTTAATGACTGATTGTGCAACACATTTTGATATTTTCCTACACAGTTTTGCCTGTTTTTATATCAACTTGGCCATCTTGCCTAATTCACTTGCAACCTGACCCTCTTTTATTTAAAGTCTCTCTGCTTCAGTTATGAATAAACTTCATTAAGACTAATGGTTTATTACATCAAGAGGAAAAAAATTCTGTGGAGGAAAATATTTTTCCAGTATTGCTTATTTTGGAAATACTCATTTTAGTTAAATTTATATATTTAATCACTGTTGTGTTTCAAGATTTCTTTAGTGGATAAAATACAATTTATTCTAAAGCATAATGAGTTTTAAATTGATATTTATACTTCTAATTCCATATTAGAAGCTGGTTATTGTTTTCATAAAGCCACTTACAAATGACATTGTTCATAGAAAACAGAGCTTTCTGCCCAGTGACACCTGTCCTTGTGTAGAGTCCCTTTAATACTCTCTTGAAAATATTTGCCATTGTTTTCTCTTCAGGGTGGTTGATAAAGAGAAAGAACACAACAGTCTAAAACAGATCATAATATACTGAAGGGTTACTGGCTTGATGGTATTTTTTTCAGAGTAAGTTTCATATATATATATTTATATATGCACACTATATATGTTATTGAGCTTTTGTAATTTCATGCAACAGTTCTTAATCAAATTTAGATCCCCCCAATCCATGCCTTCCCCATCCCCACATCGAGCCTCATGTATTCCACCATACATGTTAATTCCTATTCATTCAGGCATTTGTATCTAAATGCCCTTCAGTGTAAATGCATCCACTGGAGACTGGTCAGCCCATCTAGTGATACTAGTCATAGTCTCCCTCACTCAGCAGTAATCAGTCTTCTCAATTAATTCTCAGTCTAGTGTTGGACCGCCACCTATTTATCTCCTTTCCTTTGGGCCCTTGTTTAATTGAGTTGGCATGGATCCTGTGCTCAACGTCACTATTGCCACAAGTTCATATGTGCAAGCTTCCAGTGGTCTGGAAGCCTATACTTCCCTGTGCTCATGACTGAGCCCTGGCTCTTAAAATCTTTTTACCTCCTCTTCTGCAATGGTCCCTGAGCTGTGGGCGGATGAGGCTCCCTATAGGAGCCCTATCCCACAGTCTGTGGTCTCTTATTCTTTAAGACTTGGCAAGATGTGACCTGTGTGCATTGCATTCTGTTGTGTAAGGAAGCTGTGCTGGTGAGAGCTCAGGGATGCATCAGTTTTCTCTCTACCACTTATTCTGTTATGTTCCATGAACCTTAGTTGCTTAAGGAAAATGAGATGTAAGTACAGAATGAAATAGAGGTACAATTATTTTGGTGACTGCTATAATTTTGGAAATTAGCACAATAAAACTTATGTAAATACATGTGTGTTATATAAATAGTCTTTTGGAACTTGTCAGGATCCTATATTTAAAATTCTGTATTCTCCTACCTGTTTTTGACTTTAATAAATTTTAATATCATGCATTATGGAGCTTCTGAAAATATTCAGTGTACAATAGTGAGAGAATTAATGTGAAAAAATAAAATCTTAACAATGTTATGAAATTTGTTTTGACTTTTAAAAACCCTAGAAAGCTCTCAGACTCCCAGAAGTGACCAGATTGTATTTTAGTAATTTCTATTCTACACAGATTGTTTTCTAGCAATTTCTGTTCTACATACAGCATCTGTTGTGCATGGTACCATTTATTCCTTGTATTGTTGACAGCTAGTTAACCATTGGACAGTAGGATTGTAAACAGTCATACGACAATATTCGATAAAATATAAATTTGGAAAAAAATTACAATTTGACTTCATTCTTTTATACTTCCAACAAAAAGTGCTTTCTGTAATACCTTCAAATTTCCATAAGTATAGAGCCTTTAAAATCTTATATTCCTAATGATTTTGTAGATTTAATTCAAAATTATAAATCTGTGCTTCTTTTGTATCTCTGACACAATCCTTCCTCTGGGCATCTTTCCATCCATTTGGCCACCTTTAAAAATTATTATTAAGTTTGTATATGCCATCATTTTCTTGCCATCCCCTTAAAACCATGGTGTCCCCAAATTTATCTAAGTCCCTTCAAATCTCAATGTGCGGATTTTCTGCACTTTAACCTAGTATACTTTGATTTACTAGTTAGTATTCATTAGACTAGATATCAGATATGTACAATTTATTTGCTTACTGAGATTCATTTGCCTAACGCCTTCTTTCATTCTGTGAACCAAATTTTCTCTATAGTGAATGACTAGTGTGCATGATCAATGCCAGTCAGGATACTTGGCCCTTCAGCACAGATGAAAGAGGCTTTTTTATTTTTTAATTTGTACTTCAGCAACACTAACTTTTATAACAATTTAACCTAAGATTTGTTTATTTTAAATACAGTACAAGAATATTTTCTGGATTTATTTTGTGGGCAAAAGTTTGTAGATTCTTATCTGATTTTCCAAATGAAATTAGGACTTGAAATCCGATTAAGCTTTCTGTTAAGAATAATCACTCTTCAAATGCATTTGGAGTAAGTAAAGATGTGGCACTTGGAACAAATTCCTACACATTGGATGACTAATGATAATGCATCTCTATATTTCCACAGTGAGATAAATTTAATCGACAAATGGGTTGTTGTGGAAATAACTTTCAACCCCACCCCTTATCTGTTCAAGGTTGTAGGAATGATTTGCTTGCAGGCATAATTTATTGTTTCGTCTCTGATACTGTTTCATTTCTTCCTTAGGACTCACACTGAAAACCGCAGTTATACTTTGTTAGTGATGTACAGTATGGGGGAATTTATATTTACCTAATTAAGTGAAAAGCTGAATTCCCTCAACACAAAGAAAAACCTATGTTGATTTTAATAAGGTTTCAGTTAATTAAAAAATATACCCTTAAAAATATTCTAGTTGACTGAGGCTCTAAAGCTTAGAATTTTAAAGGAGTTAGTAAAATTCTCATTAATATATCTAATATTCAGTTAATAGATTTATTACATTGACATGCATAACAGCCAATTTATTCTTTGACATATATGCAACAGAGAGCATTAGTAAATCCATCAAGTTTTTACCATGAACAAAGTCATTCTTTATTCTCCCACACATTAATCTAATCTCACGAAGATTTGTTTAGCCTGGGAAAGAGAAAAATAATGCAACATCCAGATAAGCAAAATAAAGATGAAATTGAAAAGCCATAATTATAATTTCAAAGAACATTTGACATCAAAAGTCAAACTGACACGAATATCATAGAGGAGAAGGCTATGTAAAAAAATAGGTGAAGTATATAGAAGCCAGAATATTCTTCATTTAACAGCACTTACTGAGTGTCTACACTGTCTTTTTTTGTTTGTTTGTTTGTTTGTTTGTTTTTCCATCTGGTCTGGAATTTGCAATGTAGACCAGGCTGGTCTCACAGAGACCCATGATCCATTTGCCTCTACTGCCTGAGTACTAGGATTAAAGGCACAGGCTTCCTTGCCTGGCCTATACTCTCTTAGGAGGTTCAGAAAGAGTGTATAGAATTTCTGAATGCATGCAGATGTCTGGATGGTGAGCCACTGTGAAATGTCTCTGTATGTGCAATATAGCTATATACAGAAAAATAATAGTTATCATATAGGGAATCTTGGATGTTCTCTCATAGCTGCAATAAAAAAGGAAAAATTCAAACCAAACATGAAATAGAGAAATTAATGAGTTAAAAGTTGACTCAAAGAAGACCAATAAACTGATGAAGTAACAGATTTATGAGACAGAGAGGGAGACAGATACAAAGACAGACCAGGTAAATTATCGTTATAAAGAATGGAATTGTAGACATCACTTTATGCCTAAAAGTACTAAAATACAATACAACTCAAATAAATATAAAAATTCATAGCAGTAAACCTAACATATCTTATGAGGCCAGTTTAATCCCCAAACCTAGCAACATTTTAAAAACAAATAACATTGTGAAAAATATATATCTCAAAAATGTAGATTAAAAATCCTAACCAAATCATTAGTATTTCAAATCCAAAGATTTTAATGTATATTTTTATTGAATTTTTGTGCATTCCATACAATACATTTCTTTTTGTTTTTTGAAGCAGGGTTTCTCTGTAGCCCCAGCTGTCCTGGAACTCACTATGTAGTCCAGGCTGGCCTTGAACTCACAAAGATCCTCCTGCCTCTGCTTCCCAAATGCTGGGACTACAGGCTTGTGCTACCAAGCTAAAATACATTTTAATTATATAGAACTCCTCCTCTATCTTCACCCCACACCCCATAGCTCAACTCACTGGATTTCATGCATTCTATCATATATATTAAGGCCTATGTTAAGTTTATGTCCCTAGATGTCCCTCAGTATGAGTTCATCTACTGGAGTCTGTTCATTCTATCTAACATCATTCCATTAAAGTCAACACTCCCTCACTGCATCAGCGATCAGCTGCCAATAGTTCTTCATCTAAAGAAGGGGTCTCCTGCCCAGTTATCCAGTTCTACACTGGGTTTTTGTTTGATTGAGTTTGCATATGGGCCTTGTATATTCTGTCACCACTGCTATAAGATCATATGAGCAAGTTCTCCAAGGCCTGGAGACTGTTTCCTTATGTTCATGCACCACCCCTCGCTCTTAAAATCTTTCTGTCCTCTTTTATGCAATGGTCCCCGAGCCCAAGGTGGGTGAGGTTTAATATAGACATCCTATGCAGGGACATGCACTCTTCCATCTCTTATATTCTACACTTTGGACAATTCTGGCCATCTGTGTTCACTACGCTCTGTTGCATGAGGAAGAATTCACAGGTGAGAGCTGAGAAATGTAGCAGTCTTTCTCTATCCTTGTTTCACGATGTTCTCTGAGTCTTAGGTATAGAAGTTTCATTGTAGATGTGTCACTTAGGGCTGGGCATCTCACAGACACTTATTCTCTGTGTGTGACCAGGTGTAGAACTCTGTAATAGTCTCCATCTTTTGCAAATACAAGTTTCTTTGAGGAGTGGTGACTGATATAATTGTCTATAAATACAAGATTCTATATTTAGCATACAGTAAGAAATTATGCTTGTGTAGGGATGTGTCAGACATAGGCTTTTCTCAGGATCGTTGACCTTTCCAGCATATTCCCTTCTCTTTTTTTGTTTTCATTGAATTTACTTGCTATTATTTAAAAAAATTTAAAGTGCTTGAGCTGCTTATCACATTTTCTCCTTTCTAATGTATGTACATATTTAACTATGTTGTAAATTTCCATATTTTCATATCAGCTAATATAATTTCTGATATTTAATTTGATTTAACATTGCAATGCACATACCCATACTTACATGTGTAATTAAAAATAATAGTTAATACATAAAAATGAATTCCAATTGCCAAAAACGAAAAATACATGGATTCAGCATATCTCAATGATGTATTTTGTTTAACTCAATCTAAAATATGAACATTTTAACATACACCTATAATAAAACTGTCAAGAGAATAGTTTTCTTTCATTGTAAGTTTTCCAAATACACTATTTTGTAGTTCCTATCTGTTTCAATAAGAGATTGTTATATTTCATGTGCTAGTAGCTACATGTGACTATGACCAGTGAATTAGACCACATAGCTCTATGCTGTGGATTTATATAAACTGTAGACTTGATAATTTTTAAATCAGTATTATGAATTCTTTTCAATTTTCTTGCATTTTTCTTTCCTTTAATGTATTTAAGATATCTGTGTTCATTTCCAATGAACATTCTAAAAAATACCTCAAACTGTCTTCAAAACAGAACTCACTTATATTACAGTTCTGGAGGTCAGAAGTATAAACTGGGTCCTCCAAGCTATATTACTTCTGGAGGCTGTGGGGAGTCAATCCCAGAGGCCACTAGCTCTGTGGCATTGTCACTCAAACCCTTGCTCCCATTGTCATGTTTCCTTGGACCTTCCTCCCTTTCATTAAGAACCTGTGCTTACACTGGGCCCACCTGAGTAATCAGCTTACCCTACCACCTTGATAGCCTTTAACCATGTTTGAAGAGTCCCTTTTACCATGTGTGAAAACAGAAATGTTTGAGCAATTAGTAAGCAAACATTTTTAGAAGAGGTGTCTAAGGCAAGACTAAATATAGAAAATTGTCTAGGAACTGTGTATAGTATGAGTTCAAGCTCAAGTTCCTAGTGGTTGAGGTCAACTAATGACAAATGGTATGAATATGCTGGTAACTTTTCTGGTTAGAAAGTGACAGAGAAAAAATTATAATATAACTGAGATAGCATGGAAAGGCAATTTGTGCCAGTTTCTGAGTGTTAGTCCAGACAAAAGAACCCAGGGATACAGCAGGAGACTGGCCCATAGGGAGTTCCAATAGCCCATCTGTGCTGGTTAGTTTTGCTGTCAACTTGACAAATTTGGGAAGAGGGAACTTAAATTGAAGAATTTTCTCCTGTCTTCTCTATCAGACAGGTCTGTGGGCATGTCTTTGTGGCATTTTCTTGATTGGCAATTGATATAGGAGGGCTCCAGCCCACTACAGGCAGTACCAGCCCGAGGCAGGTGACCCGGGGCTTTATAAGAAAGGCAACTGAATATAAGCTTGAGAGCAAGCCAGCGAGTAGCATTTCTCCTTGGTCTCTGCTTCAGTTCCTGCCCTGGCTTTTCTTGAGGAGGGACTGTAAACTGTAAGTCAAATAAACCCTTTTCTGCCTGAGTTGCTTTTGGTTGATGCTTTATCACAGCATCAGAAAACCTAATTAAAATATTATCTCAGTGAGAATTTACAATATGTTGTGTACATATTGTATATCTATTTACAGTGACTCCATGCATCTTAATTTTGGATACTTTCTGGACTTGTCTCAGAGGAATATAGAACTCAGAAACCATGCTTAAAGTGAAACAAACAAACAAACAAACTGAATTTTAGAAGGACATCAAGAAACTATAATACTGTATATCTGCATGTATATTCCAAGATCAAGTTATACATTCTGACTTTCACTCTCTAACATTCCTAACCTCACCTTCTCTGCATGCTCTCAGCTCTGTAGTTGGCAATACCAAAAGCTCTCCAGTTAAGGAGGTCAAATTGGCCAATGTAAAACTGTTAATGAGAGGTAGCATACAGCTCATTCAAATATCAGGGCACTACTTAATCATCTTTATCACCGCCTAAGGCCCTAACTTATTGCTAACAGTAATTTAGATGCCTTATAGAGAATTTAGAATTGCTGCATACTACATTTTGAGAATTTAAAAATTTTGTGCATTTTTCGTGTTGACAAACATTTCAAATGTTTTGTTTTTGAGACAGAGATTGTAAACATATATCATCACGCCCTGTTTATGCAGTGCTAGGGGTCAACCCCAGTACCTAGTGCATGCTAGGCAAGCATTCTACCAACTGAGCTACATCTGCAGCCCTTATTCAAATATTTTTGAAAACTATTTATTTAAATTTTTCAGTTTATTCCTCTACAATTCTTTCTTCATCTGGAAAATTCTCTGCTATGTCTATTGGTCAGCATTTTACAAAGTTTAGCACTGAAAACAGCTTGTGTAGTGTAGCCCTGATCAAGCTATACCACTCGTTGACTGCAACTTTGTGTTGATGAAGTCATCCCTTCTTCAAAGGGTACAACTTTACCTTTGTGAAGATTTGGTGCCTATTTATTTTCCTCTGATTCAGCAATGCTAAGTATTTAGTCTCCTACTGTAAAAAGTCTTAAATCAATGTTTCTAAAACACAAATGTCATTGAAATTATCTACTGTTTTATTAAGGTTCAGATTCTGATGCTGCACGTCTAGGGTGGAACGTCGTATTCTACTTTCTAACAAGCTCCCAGGGAATGCTGGTACGGCAAGGCAAGCATCGTGCTTTGACTATCAAGGATCTGAACAGCTGTGAATTCCACTATCAAAGAGTCACATACCTAGCCTTCCTCAAGCACACATGAACAATTATGATGACACAATTAATGTTTAATTCTAAGGATTACATTTTTATGTTCTTTTGTCAGTTACCTTTATATAAGAATAAACTTTCAGAATCATTTCAGGTAAGGTTCTCAATTTTTTTCTGCATTCATAATTTGATAGATGTAGTTGCACTATTTTCTATGTAATTCAGCATTTAAAAAATATGATTAACTATTTTGGTCTCCTGTCAATACAGTTAAAATCTGACACACGACTGGCCTCAGCTTGTCTCTTCCCTCTTCTCACAAAATGACTCAATATGTACCATGCAGGCCTTTGGCAGACACCATAAGGGTGCAGCTAGGAACGGGCTGTATGGAGAAGCCCAGCACAGGTGTTATGGGAATTAGCTTCAATTTCCATTCCCATTTTTCCTTTCTCTCTCTAATTTCTGTCAGGTCCTGAACCAATGAATTTCCTATTAATTTGGACAGCTGGTCTCTGTCTCTAAGCCAAGAGTTGGAGGTGTTTTATTTCCTGCCCCCAGCCCTCACACCATCTTCTCTTGAAAATAATCTAAGTCAAAATGCAAAAGCAAGATATTGCTAATTGGGTTAATTGATGCATTGCTTCTAGGAGTTCTTATGTTTGCAGTTTGCTAATTATGCTCTATTCTCAATGATAAAAGTCTTGTCTGCACACTAACAGACTGTTCCTATTTTCCGTGATTGCCAAGGAAACCTAACTCACTCCTTTTCACATTTCTATCAGGAGGGATCTGGATCCCAGAAAATGGGGTATTCTTGAATGCACAGATTAGCCCAACCCCAATGAAGAACCAACAGCTTATACCAGTTCAAGTATTTTATTATTGTTCTGATAGTAGAATAGATCCCAGAGATTCTGATTAAACTAGAAAACCTGGATTCTTGTACTAAATTGGCTTGTGAAAGAAAAGTCTTCTAGTGGCGTGGCAGAAATGCAATTCTCAATGCCATTTTTAGTCCCTTTCCAAGGGCATTCTAATCTATTATGTCAAATAGGCTCTCCCAAACTTAAATTGCAACAAGCACCTTATATTATTCTAGCGATTTTTAAGGCAGGTGTACATGCACCACCCTTTGGTAATTGACTCACTAATCTAAACTACTTCATGTTTGAGGCATTTAATATAAAGGTCAGCATCTTCAAGTGTGTCTACTTAGAGATTGTTATGTAGCTTCTGCACATTATAATCAAACCTCAAATGTAGATAAATTAAATGCAAGTCTGTAGTTAGGTTATAATTAGACACATATCTATCATTCTCTCACAGGGTGAGAATAAAGCCCGCATTGTGGACTGACATAATTTGATTGATAGCAAAAGTTTGAAGGACGTACAAGGAGAGGTTGGGTTTTTTAAGTTCTAAGTTATCACCTGAATCAAAAATAGATTTTTGATCCAAGTTTCTCACACTCTTAAAGATTACTCTTTAGATATTACCTAGAAATCTATACATAAACATGCACAGATTATTAAAGAATATGTGCTCAGAACAGAAATTCACAGGAACACTAAAAATATAGTTTTCATTTTAGTAGAATTAAACTTAGTAGGACAACACCGAGTTCCATAAGTAGGTCAGCAAATTTGTTGATGATTTTATAAGAATTTATGAACTGCTAAGGTCAGTCAAGCCACAGAACGCAAATTGAAAAACAAAAGTGAAAAACAGCACTTTTGTTTTGGTAAAAAATTGGGAATGACCAAGTTAGCACAATTTCATCTTAGCCTCTAGACAAGCAAGGTTTCCTCAGAAATTACCTGTTAGCTGGTGGCAGAATAGAGCTAAGGGTCTTGCATTTAAGTACAGGGCTTTTCTATTGCAGAGTACAGCTGGTGTCCCTTGCTGAGTAGTAAATATTTTATATTGCTGTATTTAGTTCAATATGCAATTCTTATATAAAATTTCAAAATGAAGAGTGATGTAGTCACCTTGCGTGACAAGGTCATGAACAGCCTTCATTTAAATTAGAAGTGTTTTGTGTCTTAGCTTTGGTAGTAAAGTTTCAGTGCACTAAAATACCATAAATAATTGGTAAGTGAATATTTTAAAAGATATTGGCATTCTGTGAATCGAAATGTAGATTTTGATCTGAATGTTTCATCAGGCAAGACTCTGATAAGGTGCAGACATGTCTATTCTCTCTGTTTCTCTAATATGCATTTATTTATGCATCACAAAGAAAAGTCAACTGCACATTTAATAAAAACGTTTCTCCAATAATAATAGCACAATATCATATCCCTGTATTACCACAAAACATAAGAAAGTAAATATCCTTCTAAAGAACAGATATCTGAGAAAAAGTTCAATTTAGAGCACAATGATGTAGTTACACACTGATGTGTTAGTGAAGATGGCTATTATAGCTCTAAGAAGAATGGAAAAGAAGACCATGAGTGAAGTTATTACTCTAAATAGAAATGATGAATGATGAAGATATCCTTTCCATTCATTAAGAAAAGGTACCATTCAACACACAGGAACACTGTGGTACCCAACTGATTTATTTTATTTAGGGGATCTGGAATTATAGGCAGTCGAAAGCTGCCTGACATGGGTGTTGGGAACTGAATTCAAGTCCTCTGCAAGAGAAATACATCCATGTTTTTAATTACTGAGCCCCAGGCATTAGGTTTAATGTTACTTATTAGAACTTGTACCTAAATTTAATTTTTGACTAATTGAAGCAATGATTTCCCAATGAAAATTATTTCTTTAATTATTATGAGGAATCATGTAAACTTTATTTGCTATTCACAGAAATTCAAATCTTAGAGGAAAGTTCAAAGGTTACAACTTCCCTGCAACTGTTTCTCTGGAAGCCATCCTTCCTTGCAAGGATCCATCTAAGGATGAAAACCCCTATGAAGCGCCCAGGTAGCTTATGCTATTACTGTTGGACAGCACTTGAAATAATTTACATCTTGTGTTGAACTGAAAAATCTTCTTTGGTAACTTGCAAGGGTTCATCATGGCAGAAGGTATGGTTGCAGAGGTGGCTAGAGTAGGAGCAGAATCTAGGCTCTCACATCTTCAAGCAGGCTTCAGAAACAGAGAGTGAGTCAAGATCTGGCAAGGCTTAAGAACTCCATAAGCCTGCCCCCAGTGGTAAGCTTCCTCAGCATGGCCACACCATCTAAGACCACCTAAAGCAGTGCCACCAACTGGGGACAAAAATGTCTGACTGCTTGGAGCTGATGGGGTCCATTCTCATTCAAATCACCACACCTCTGAACAGAAAAACAAAAACAAAAGTACTATAATTGTCTTATATGGATGACTTTGCTTTGGCAAAGTTAACAGATATCATTAGCTCATTCTGATATTCAGACTGAATTAATGTTGGTTGTAATTATCTGTCCTGCTTTTTAAAAGGCCATAATATCTATGCTTTTAAAGCAATATTTGTAACTTGAGAATTAAATTAATGTCCATACATATATATTTTTAAAGGTTTTTATATTATCTTGAAACAAACAAAAGATAGATAAATAAATAGATCTAGGATACAAGGCTGTGTTTCCTGTAGCTCCACAGCTCTTTTACAGATTGAGATTTCCAAATTTCTTATCCTTCATTTATCTAACAAGATGTCATGGTCCATACATTCAAACATACTCTGTATAGCACAGCTGCTGGATCCTTCCAAAATATGATTTTCTGTTTCAGTATTTTCTTGGATGTAAAATTTCATAAAATGGAGATTTAAGTTTTCTATTTTGAAATAATTATTGATCCACATGCATTCATTTTAAGAAACAGCATGGAGTTCCTGTATAGTCTTCAACCAGCCTCCCCTATAAGAATGCACTGTTTTACTGTAGTTCAGCATCACAGTCAGAACAATAACATTGACAATCCTTCCACCTGACTCAGACATTACAAGATTCCCAAACACTCATTTCTGCTTAAGAGTCTTATTGGAGTCCAAATACAGAATAGTCCCTTCACAGGCTCCCTTTGCTGCTATTTTAAAGCTTTAGTCAATTCCCCTCTTCCTTCTTCCTTAATCTCTGTCAACTACTGATCATATGTTTGTCATTTCAAGGATGCTATATGAGGGGAACCACTCAGTAAGTAGGTGGTTCTTTTATTTTGGTACTTTTTATTCCGAGGAGGTTCATTCAGGTTACTATGTTCAGTATTTCATTTCATTTTAATTGCTAAGTAGTATTACATAGTGTGAATGTATATGCTTTGTTTAACCATCTGTCCACTGAAGGATGTCCTGCTTGGTTTTTTTTTTTTGTTGTTGTTGTTGTTTTTTGGCTATTAAGAAAAAAGTTGTTACATTTTGGTATAGATTTTGAATGGACACAATTTCATCTGCTTGAAATACATGATCAAGTAGTGCATCTTATGATAGGTGCTGATTTAATTTTTTAGAAACAGAGAAACAGCTTTCTACAAAGTGTTCATTTTACTCTGTCACTATTCACAGCCATGATACTGCATGTGGTGCTCTCTCCATTTCTAAAGATCTCAATTCAAGAACATTCAGTGTTCAGCTTTTGTTATTATTTGCCTGATATTTGAACCATCTTATACTATACTTTTAGGATTTTTCTCCCATGGACCCCTGTTGCAGAAACCCCTTCCATACACTGTACTTAGTAGTCCATACGTTTCTTGCAATAAAGTTGAAGATACTGTATGCTAACAGTTCATAAGCATAAGTTTCTTCAGAATTTGCTTTGGACTAAAGAAGGATGATTTACCCAGGATTACAGCTTATGCATAGAGCTAGTCCATGTCCCAAAATGTTTGATGTGATGGTAAAAGAGTTTGGTGTCTAGACCCAGTCTTTGAAGCCTAACCAGCTCAGCTCCAGAGCTTTCCAGGGTTAGGCCTTTGTTGTGACTGTATCACAGTTCCTCTCTTTTGTCCAGTTCTGGCTCCTTCATTCCCAGGAGCTGATTTTTAGTGCACATCACCCAAAGACTTCATGCATGTCAAGCTGTCTGCTTTTCTTAAGAACTCAGCTCACAGCACTTGGCAGCTAGGGTTGACAAGGAGAACGACACTCTGGAAGAGTCTTCCAGTGAATGAGACTGCTCACTCAGAGTCACTACTGCACTGCAGAAGAGAAAGAGCAAAAGGAATCCTCAGTTGGATGACTGTTGCTGAGCAGTATTGATGGAGAAAGACAATGGAAGGCTAAATATGATTAATCATTAATTAATGTGAACTTAAAAGTCAGTGGGTATCCTGACCAGCTTGCACACTTGTTTCAGTTGAATTGATGAACAGGCTTTGGCAAATGTGTTAGATATTTAGCAAAATATATAGACTACAAATGATAAGATATTAACTACTGAGATTTAGATTTCTGACACATTGGAGAAGTAATTAAATGTGCAGAGATTTAGGGCAATAGTTGGCAAACTGCTTCTACAAAGAGTCAAATAAGATTTTCTACTCCACAAATTAAAGTCTTTATCCCAACTCTCTCTTTCAAGACTGTAGGAAAAATATAGCCATAGATAATCTATAAATAAATGTGAAATGTTTGAAAATAAAACATCACCACAAAACTAGGGAGTAGTCTAGATTTGTCAGTGTTGGGTATTAAGGACATAATAGGTCATCTTTCCCCTGAGGTAGAGGAGGAATTAATACATATTGCAACTTTCACTAATACAATGGATGCAGACTTTCATAAACCTTTTTTGGTTCTGGAAGTAAACATCCCACACTTGGAAATAATGTGCTGCTTTATGTTTCATTCAAGGCTGACAGATTTTAAGTGGACTCCAGCTCAATATAAAACTCATATGAGGTCCAGACCAAAGATCAAGTTCTTCAGCCACACTAGAGAGTTCTGTGGCAAGAAAGATGTAAAATGATCACCAGGATGGATACCAAAAGAAAAATCAAACAAATGCAGCCAGCGGTGTTGGAGCTGAGATTTAAATGTATATTTGGCTGGGTTGTGAGAATAGAGAGTTAATCTTTCCCATATTCCTTAAAACCCTTGGCACCATCTCACATGACAGAGGAATAACAGGTATCTGAGCATGACAGTAGTGACACAGCTCAGTTGGATGGGAAGTATTTGTCAACCAAACATCTTCTAGACCTCATACACAGTGGCAGAAAGCAAATTTCTTGAATATGTTTAAACAGCCAGTCAGGTAAGTTTTGTCCTGCGTAGCTTCAGACTTAAAGGTTTTCAGTCCATATGAAGAAGTTCCATAGTAGCCATAATTAACATTAAGTCTGGTGACTGCAGAAAGAGGCTTCTTGTAGAGTTCACAGTTACATGGAAATCTAAATGATAGTCTCTTTTTCTCCTTTCTGATTAACAAAGGATTATGTCATGTTCTTAGTATGGTTTACAAAAGAAAAATCATAAGGCTTTAATATTAAGCAAGATGAAATTTGTGAGAAAATCCTTATTCGTATTTGAAGAATGCTCAAATATCCTTTGTTGAGAAACAAGTCTGAATTGCCAGGTGGCTTATCCAAGGAATCTCTGCTGGTCTCCAGCCTCTAGAGACACAAGATCCAGGGGTGGAGCATATTACTACCTCTGTTTCTGCTGGGATAATGGAGTGTGTGAAATGACATTGAGGTGGAATTTGTATCTCAAGGCCTGGCGAATGCTGCTGGAAAAGGGAAACAACTAGACTGATAATGTGCATGGAACACTCATCACTCTTCCTCAGCCAGACATGCCTGTGGGTAGGACATGCCAGTCTGACTTACATGTGGGGCTTGTATAACATATGGGTTCTAACCTGTAGCTTTGGTTTCCTACATAGAAAATGAGATAGCTAACATCTGTTGAGAGCTCATTGTGGGCCAGGCATTGAAATGAGTATGTTGTATGAGTTAGTTAATTTATTCCTCATTGAGATCTACAGTATTAGTGACTTTATTATTTCTGCTTTATATGTGAGAAGACAAAGGTTTAGAGAAGATAAGAAATTAGGGCTTCTAAGTTTCTCTTATTCCAAAGCTCATAAACACAACTATCGTGATTCATATCTTGTATAAGAAAGAAAAAACAAAGGGACCAGTTTATTTTTTCTGGTAGATTATGGGATTCGGTCTATTCATTATTTTTCTCCTACTAAGGAGGTGATGTATTGACCTATGCAAATGCCCCATCCCTTCTAGTTGTAATAAAGATTGACAATATTCTGAACATTTGAACTGAAAAAAATTGTTGTCTGAATTTTTTCTTGCTGTTGCAAATGGCTGGAAACAGAGAAAGTTGCTTATCGACTTTCACATGGAACACATTGCATGAAGACCCCGACAGCTTAATGGAAAGAGCTAATTTATTCTGACTCATAGTTGCCAGTATAGATGCAAAGTCAATATGGCCCAAAGTATTTTATAATTATTGAGTCACACAGTTTTCTCACTCAATGAGTTATTGCCATTTTTCATGCTTTTAGTTTTATGTATTTTAATTGTGGCAAAAATATTGAGTATTGTGCAACTTGAAAAGGTTAAATGACATGTGGAAACATTAAGTGTGATGTACAGAGGTAGGAGAAAGCTTAGAATCAGACACCTGAGTCAGGGTCAGCCTTGGCCTACACACAGCTTGTCGGTAACACTAGAACGTTCCTGTAAGTGTAAGTGGGCTTTCCCAGTCTTTGAATGGGTAGTTAGGACTTTAAATTCCAGGCATGTAAATAGCAGGGTAATTGTAGTAGGTAGCTGGGCAAGAGCAAACAGGCCAGGTTATAGGATCACTATTTCAAAGGGTCTATAGAGAAGATGGAGTGCCTATTCAGCAATAGATGAAGATTAGGCATCATAATATTTTTTTTTAATTTTTAAAAATGATTTATTTAATAACAACATACTTAGAAGAAGCATATCATTACAACACAATTGACATATTCAATAACGTTTTCCTGAGGTAGGATGCATCTCTTTCAAAA
>NW_008351705.1:719789-734781 GCF_000622305.1 Nannospalax galili
GGGGGGGCAGGGGGGTGCTGGGTGGGGTGGAAGGGTGAATGAGGCTTAGGGAGTTCCGGTGCGGAGAGCTGTGCTATAGACTTAACCCAAGAGGCCTGAGGATAGTAGTCAGGCATCATAATATTTTAACTATTATATGAATATCCACTTTGTAACACCTACCTCCTACTGTTCTCTCTCAGATTCTTTCTTTCCTTTTAACTCCTTTGTTCCTTTCCATTTTCCTGGTTCCTACAGTTACTTCAGAATACTCACTTATAAGGTGAGGCTTAGGGAGTTCCGGTGCGGAGAGCTGTGCTATAGACTTAACCCAAGAGGCCTGAGGATAGTAGTCAGGCATCATAATATTTTAACTATTATATGAATATCCACTTTGTAACACCTACCTCCTACTGTTCTCTCTCAGATTCTTTCTTTCCTTTTAACTCCTTTGTTCCTTTCCATTTTCCTGGTTCCTACAGTTACTTCAGAATACTCACTTATAAGGATTTGTTAGTAGGATCCACAGAAGGAGAATATATGTCTGTGTTACTTCTCTTCGTATAAGTTTCTAGTTCCATCCACTTACCTGCAAATTTCATGATCCTGTCTTTCTTTACCACTGAGAACTCCCCATTTTGTAAATGTACCACATTTTCACTATCCACTAGTCAGCTGAGGTAGGTTGCTTCCAAAATCTTTTAGCTATTATGAGAAGAACAGAAATAAATATAGAAGTACAAGTGTCTCTACAATAGGATGAGTCCTTTGGGTATATGCCAAGAAGTGGTATAACCAGGTCAAATGGTAGGTTCATTTTTAGTTTTCTAAGAGTTCACACTGCTTTCCATAGGGGTTGCATGAGTTTGCAATCCCATCAGCAGTGGATGGGATTTTCTCCACATCCTCTCCAGCATTTGGCATCATTTGTTCTGTTAATCTTGGTGAGTCTGATTGGGGTACAATGAAACCTTAAAGTGGTTTTAATCCGCATTTCCCTAATTACTAATGATGTTGAACACTTTTTAAGTTGTTTCTTAGTCACCTTTATTTCTTCTTTTGAGAACTCTCTCCTCAAATCTTTAGCCCAGCTTTCAATTGAGTAACTTGTTTGCTCGATTCTTTGTTTTCAGAATTCTTTATACATTCTGAATGTTAAACCTCTCTTAGATGTGTTGCTAGTGAAGATTTTTCTCCCACTCTGTGAAGTTTTTGTTCACTTCCTTGGTGTTTTTTTTTTTTTTTTGCTGTACAAGGGATTTTTAGCTTAATGAGGTCCCATTTATTTGTTGATTATTGACCTTAATTCCTGAGCAACTGACGTCCAATTTAGAAAGTCCCTTCCTACACCTATATCTTGTAGGGTTCTGTCAATGTTTTTTTCTAATAGTTTCAGAGTTTCTGGTCTTACATTGAAGTCTTTGATCCATTTGGAATTGACTTCTGTGAAGGTGAAAAATAAGGGACAATTTCATTCCTCTACAAATGGAGATCCAGTTTTGCCAGTACCACTTGTTGAAGATACTGTTTTTTCTCCAGTGAGTGTTCTTGGACCCTTGTCAAATATCAGGTAACTGAAATTGCATGTCCACATGTTTGGTTCCACAGTTATGTTTCATTGATCTACAAGTTTATTTTTGTGCCAGTACCATGCTGTTTTTTATAGCTATAGCTCTGTAATATAGTTTGAAATCTGGCATAATAATCCCCCTGACATTGCTCTTTGTGCTCAGTGTTGCTCTGGCTATCCAAGGTCTTTTGTGATTCCATATGAATTTTAGGATTGTTTTTCTAAGTTTGCGAAGAATGTCATGGGCTTTTGTTTGGGACTCTTAGGATTGTTGTTTTCACAATGTTAATTCTACCAAACCCTGAGCACAGTAAGTCCTTCCATCTCTTTAGGTAGTCCTCAATCTCTTTCTTTAAAGATTTAAAAATTTCATTTTAGAGATATGTAATGTCTTTGGACAGGTTTATTCTGAGTCTTTTTTTTCTGAGGCTATTGTGAATGGGAGGATTCCATGTACTCTTTCTCCAATTGTTTGTTATATAGAAAGGCTACTGAATTTTGTAGATTAATTTTATAACCTGCAACTTTACTGAAAGTGTTAATCATTTCTAGGAATTTTCTGGTTTGACATCTCTTATGTATAGTATCATATCTTCTGCAAAAAGGGATAATTTCACTTTTTTTCTAATTAGTATTTCTTTAATTTCCTTCTCTTCCCTTATTTTCCTTGCAAGGTTTCAAACATTATATGAAAAAGGAGTGGAGATAGTGGACAGCCTTTTCTAGTTCCTGATTAAAATGGAAATGCTTCCGGTTTTTCTTCATTTAGAATAATGTTGGCTGTGAGTTTGTTGTATATGGCTTTAATTATGTTGAGCTATGTTCCCTCCAGTCCAATTCCCTTTAGGACTTTTATCATAAATGCATGCTGAATTTTGTCAAAAGTCTTTTCTGCATCTACTGAGATGGCCATGTGATTTTTGTCTTTGAGTTCATTTATATGATTTATGATGTTTATTGACCTGTGTATGTTGAACAATCCTGCATCTCTGGAATAAAGCCAACTTGATCATGGTGAATGATCTTTTCACTGTACTTCTGTATGCAGTTTGCAAATTTTTGTGTCTATGTTTATTAAGGACATGGGTCTATAGATTTCTTTTTTTGCTTGTGTCTTTACCTGGTTTTGGTATTAGAGTGATGCTGGTTTTGGGAGTTCTCCCTCTGCTTCTATTTTTTTGAATAATTTAAGTAGTATTGGTTAGAGGTCTTCTTTAAATATCTGGTAGAATTCTGATGTAAATCCATCTGGGCCTGGGCTGTTTTTAGTTGGGAAATTTTATATTGCTTTATGGGTCTGTTTAAGCTGTTGATCTCTTGGTTTAACTTTGGTGGCTCCATGATTTTAGGCATACATCCATTTCCTACAGGTTTTCAAATTTAATAGCATATGGGTTTTTAAAGTTTTCCCTTATAATGTTCTGGATCATCTTGGTGTCTGTTGTGGTGTTTTCCCTTTCATCTCTGATTTTGTTGATTTGGAGTTGCTCTGTCTTTCTTTTGATTAACTGGTCTAAGTGTCTGTCTATCTTGTTTATCTTTTGAAAGAACCAGCTCTTGGATTCATTGATTCTTTTTATTGTTTTCTATGTTTCTATTTCTTCCATTTCTGCTCTGTTTTTTGTTATTTCTTCTTGTCTTCTGGGTTTGTGTTTCATTTGTTGTTGCCTTTCAAGATCTTGAGTTGCTATGTTGAGTGCTCTTTCTGATTTTTTAATGTAGACACTTAGATCTACTTCCCTCTTAGGACTGCTTTTAAAGTGTCCCAGAGGTTTTGTTGTGTTGTATTGTCCTTTTAATTTAATTCTAGGAATACTTTTATTTCTTTCTCTTTTTCTTTGACTCCTGTATCATTCAGGAGTGGTTTGTTTAATCTCCATGAGTTTGTGTAGTTACTAGGGCTTCTTCTGGTGTTAATTTTAAGCCTTATTGCATTGCAGTCTGATAGAATGCATTGAATTATGCCATTTTTTTTATTTGTTGAGGTTTGTTTTGTGCCCCAGTATTTGTTCAATTTGGAGGAATGTTCCATGCGGTGCTGAATCGAAAGTATATTCTATGGTGCTTGGGGGAATATATGTGGTAGATGTCTGTTAGATCCTTTTGATGTATAGCATTGTTTAATTCAAATGTCCTTTGTTTGTTCTTTGTTCTGTTGACCTGTCTAATGGAGACACTAGGGTATTGAAGTCCCCTAGTATTAGTGCGTTGGAATTAATCTGTGTCTTAAAGTCCTGTAGTACTCTTTTTATGAAGTTGGGTGCACCAGAGTTTGGTACATATATGTTCATGATTGTAATATCTTCTAGGTTAATTGTTCCTTTGATCAGAATGAAGTGACCCTCTTTATCTCTTCTGATTAGTTTTATTTTGAAGTCTATTTTGTCAGATATTGGAATTGCAAGTCCTATTTGTTTCTTAGTGCATTTGCTTGGAATATTTGTTTTTCCATACTTTTACCTTAAGGTAGTACCTCTCCATGAAGGTGAGATGGGTATCTTACAGACAACAAAAAGTTGGATTTTGTTTCTTAATCCATTCAACTAGCCTTGTCTTTTACTAGGGAGCTATGTCCATTGATATTTAAAGTTATTATTGAAAGATGTGCATTGGTTCCTGTCATTTTAATTTCTGTTTAATTTCTTGGTTTCACTGTGTGCTTCCACAGTTATACCTTCATTAAGTTTCTCTCTGTTACTCCTTGGGTATAGTCATCCTTTACTCAGCTCTATGTATTGCTTCAAGAATTCTCTGAAGGGTTGGTTTTGTGGGCATGAATTCATTAACCCTATTTATGTCATGGAAGATTTTTCTTTTCACTTCAGCTACATTAGACATTTCTGCTGGGAAAATAATTCTGGGTTGGCATCTCTGGTCATTTAGAACTGGGAATTAATTGGCCCAGCTTCTTCTGTCTTTCATAGCTTACACTGAAAAGTGAGCTGTAATCGTGATGGGTTTTCCTTTATATGTGACTTCTTGTTCTTCTTTTGCAGCTTTAAGTATTCTCTCTTTCTTCTTTATGTTCAGTGGTTTTGCTATGATATGCTGTGGGGAGTTTTTTTTGTGATCCTATCTATTTGGCATTCTGTGTGCTTCTTGTATTTGTATGGGGATGTCTTTATTTAATTTGGGGAACTTTTCTTCTCCAGTCCTGTTGAATATCTGACCAATACTATTATCCTGAGATTCTTCTCCTTCCTCTATGCCTATGATGCATAAATTTGGTCTTTTCACCATGTCCCAAATTTTCTCCATATTCCATTCCTGTTTTTGTTTTAATTTTTTGTAATCTTTACTTTAGCAGCCCAATTCTTCAACTTTATCCTCCAGTCTTGATATTCTGTTTTCCATTTCCTTCATCCTATTGGTGAGGCTTTCTCCTGTAATTTCTAGTTGGCTTATTGAGTGTTTCACTTTCTACATTGCCTGAGTTTTCTTCAATATTTCTACCTCTTCTGTGAAATCAGTCAGAAATTTATCTCTGTATTTTTTTAGTTCTCTGATTTCTTTGTTTGTGTGCTCTTTAAGGCTTAAATTCTTTGATCATATTTGTTTGTTCTTTAAATTCTGTGTCCTGGGTTATCTCTAAAGGGTTCTCATTGTGGGAACTCTTATATAGGATGGGTGATGTTTTGTGGGGACATGTTATTTGAGTTTTTCATATTATTATTTTTTCATTGTGATGTTGACATATGGATTTCGTTTGTTGTATGTGACTCTGATGTAAGACTCAAGCCTTCCTTTCTTGAGTTGTGATCTGATTCTGTTTGTATACTTTATGTGCCTTGATTGTTTTCTTGTTGGATATGAAAAGCTATTGGTCTAGGCTTCAGGTTCTCTCTTTTGATTTTATATTGGAGGAATCAGATGGCTCTAGTCCAGCTACTCAGGAGTTTCAGCAGATGCCCATGTCAGGTGCCAATCAGATACTCCCAAGCTTCCTCCTTAGGTCTGGGCCCCTACTAGCCAGCAGGCACAGCACAATTTGGGAAGCTTGCTAGGTGAATGCTGGATTGAGGTATCTCAGGCAGTCTGTAAAGGTCTGTGCCTCTCCTAAAGAGCAGAGAAGACTAGCCCTGCATCAGTGTACGGGCTCCAGCTGATCCCAATGTCAAGGGATGGACACCTCAAAAATTGGAGAGCTCACCACCAAGCTTGCAGAACTAAGAGGGTAGGCAAGAGATCTGGGGTGCTAAGGGCAAAAGTGGTCCTGTGCCCAAGACTAGAAGGGTAACAGGGTGTGAGGTTGGGGAAATTTGAGTTGCTCAGGCTATAGAAGAGTCAAAGTGTGGTGGGCAGTATCAGACTTACCAGGGAAGAAGCTTTGTCTCAGAAATTCAAGACAAGGAGAGAGTGAGGACAGCCAGGGTAGAGGGCTGGTTTCAGGAGTCCAAAGGCAAGGTGGGGGTGGGGACAGTCTGTGAAGGGTCTAATGAGCTAGACTGAAAAATTAGAGCTGCTCTAAGGGTAGGGGAACACAACCCAGTGGGTGGGTCTGGACTAAGAGAGTAGTCCAGAGTTCTAGGGTGCTAAGAGCAAAACCGGGTCGGTTCCCAAGGTTAGAAAGGGAACAGCGTGTTGGGGTCCAGAGAAATTGGAGTAGCTCAGGCTATAGGGGGATCAAGGTGCAGTCATACGCAAAGATTTTTTTTTGGTCTTTTTGAGGCAGGGTCTCCCTGTAGCCCCAGCTGACCCAGAACTCACTAAAGAACTCACAAAGATCTGCCTGCCACTGCCTCCAGAGTGCTGGGATTAGATTTAAAACAAAATTAAATTAAATCTTAAAACCAGTCTCAACCATATGATATTGAAAAGAACCCCATTTTAAACACAAAAACACAGGTAAAAATGAAGAGATAAAATTTTGTCATATTAATATTAAATATGAAAAGGAAATTGGAATGCCACTATTTATTTCAGACAAAGCCCACTTTAGATCATTGGAAATTATTAAGGATTCTGTTAGGATATCAATTCCCTAGGATGACTTAGCAACCTTTAATAGATGATAGATAGATCCCTAATGTATCAAAATATATGAGACTAAAACTAACAAAAATGCAAGCAGAAATAGACAAATGCATTAATGTAATAGGAGATTTCAACATCCTCATACCAGTAATTGATGGATCCATCCAGCCTACTTGCAATGATATGACTGACCTGGACAGCACTGTTGGTCAACTTGATCCAGACGGCATTTATAGAGATAGAAGGCTCAACAATTGCAATGGAGGTAGAAGGTTGTTTCACCTCCTATCCAATTTTCCTTGCCTAGAATATGAGTACACTAAGTATGTATATGCATGTAACCAGTCCTATAACTAACAAAATAATTTTAAGTATTTCACAAAGGGAGAAATGGCTAAAATGGGGGTATTTAGATGGGAGGTGGGAGAGAGGAACTTTAGGATAAAGGGAACAAGCTCAAGAGACATGGGACATTAGGAGACTGGAATTATCAAAAGGGAAATGGAGAAAATGGGGATACTTTAAATGGGGAAGGCATGGAAGTAAGGTTAGACAGGTAAAGAGAGAGGAGAAATAAATAATGCCTAGCTAGTATAAAAAAACAGAGGGAATCATATTCATCCAACAACTTAATGCAAATTATACATATAATATCTCTACATGGGTCTATGGATATAGCTGAAAGCTATATAGCAAGAAACAGTGCCAGACAGGAGAAACCTTCCTTTGAGTTGGTGACCAGGTAATACAAGAGACTCACACAATTACACAGGCCTTAATTGCCTCCCAGATCTTGAAGGTAAGACCCTGTTGTTGATAATAGACATATTTCAAACATAGGATTTGAAGCAATGGAGCTGGAACTAACCTGGATGTCACTACTCCTGAAGGCTGGTTCTCATAGCTTTGGAGAGCACTACACAAGCTAATAAGAAAAAAATTAAATTAGCTTCATTTATTCCTTCTTATAATAAATTTCCCTTTCCTTATGCAAATCCAAATCAGGACAAATTTTTCTTCTTCAAAATAATTTTATTTACTTTTTTGTTTTTTCATAACTGTGCTACTAGTAACAAATTTCTTTTGGTTTTGTTTGACTTCTGTATTATTTGTTTTTCTGTTGCTGTAATAAAACACCACGGCAAAGGCAACTTATAGAAGGAAGAGTTTATTTGCACTTATGGTTAGGAAGGGTTAGAGTCCATAATGGCAGAGGATGCATGACAGCATTGGTCATTGAGCCAGAAAGCCAGGTGATCATATCATCATATGGGCACAGGAATCAGAAAAAGACTAGAAGTGGGCATGATTCTATACTTCCAAATCCCACCCCCAGTGATGTGCTTCCTCTAGCTTGGCCATACCTCCTAAAGGTTCCATGACCCTTCCCAAACAGTGCCATGAACTCCATGAACTGCAGACCAAGTGTTCAAACACTTGGAGCCTATGGGGAACACTCATTCAAACTACATCTTTGACATGCACAAGCTATGTCTTTCTAAATTGTCCCCCAGTTCTTGGCATTGTATTCTGCTTCTTTGTATTTGTTTTTCTCATTGTATTTCAGTTTGAGTTTGTCTTAATATATCTCCAGTCTCAGGGGCTGGAGAGATGGCTCAGTGGTTAGAAACAGTGGCTGCTCTTTCAGAGGACCTGGGTTCAATTCCCAGCACCCACATGGTGGATAACAACTTTCTGTATCTCCAGTTCCAGCAGATGCAACGTTGTCTTTTGACCTCTGTGAGCACTGCATAACACAGGTGCATCTATATATATGCAGACAATGCACTCATACACATAAAAAATAAAAATGCTAAGTAAAACATTTTAAAAAAAATCTTCAGTCTGATTCCTAGGTTGTACACATTCTGCAGATGAACCCAGAAAAATTCATTCTTCATTAATATCACAGTTTACTTTTATTATTTCAAGTGGATTCTTCCTTGGTATTCTAATCTCTTCTTACCTAACTTAGCTGTTCTTGTATATTGCCTTCTTTTTTCATTATAATGATTAGCATGTAAACTGTAGTTACTGTTATTCTAAATTGCCCTTCTGATAAATTCCAGACTGTGAGTTAACTGAAGATGATTCTGATGATTGATTTATATCCTCAGACACTGCTTTCTTCTTGCCCTTATACTTTCATTGGAAGTGTTACCTGGGGAGGTAGGAGCTACAGCAATAGACCTTCAGTTTTAGATTTTATGTTAGTTGTCTTGAAGCTGGGCCTTGTTTAATATTTGTTGTAGTGGTATGTGCCCGAAGTTTCCGTCTTCTTTAATGTCCTTGTTCTTCATCTCTTTTATTGACTTTGGGTCTCCTTAAAACCTCCTTCTTAAGATAGTCTGTGTCTTTCAGTTCATCTAGCTATAATGTAATTGTTCCATTGGAAGCCTGGTTGACGTAGTAGTGAATACAGACAGCTTCTGACTTACAATAGTACGACTTACTTTCTTTAACTTTATAATAGTACAAAACAATACTATTCAGTAGGAAATGTACTTTAGTTTTTAATTTGAGTCATTTCCTGGCATAGCACTATGTGCTACAATACTCTCTCAAGATGCTGGGCAGTGACTTGGCCACAGCTCTCAGTCATATATGTTAAGACACTGATATTACAGTGCTCTGTGTTGCCAAACCACCATTATTCATAGGCTATTAGTAGGCTTTTTAACTGTATTTTCAGTGCTTGACATTTTCTACTACTTATGGTTTTATTGGGAACAACTCTATTATAAATTGGGAGCATCTGCATAGGAAAGAGAAAACATTCTGCAGTCTTTTAAGTAAGACATCTCTTATTGGGTCCTTACCTCTGAACTGTGACCTGTACAGTGTTTCAGACCCTCTCTCTGTTAGATGAAACAGAACGGCAAAGGGGAATGGAATTGTTCTTTTCTTACCTAAGATAGGGCTCTGGATGATTGGCTTGTAGAATGTTACTATGGGGAGCCCTTTATGTCAAAATGCTAACTTCCACTTCCTCTTCCTCTACCAGACCTGCCAGAAGAATTCTCTTAGTTCATTCTAAGATTTCATGGGGTTGCTAATGACAAAACTCATGAAAGTATGTGCATTTGTTACTTTTTCTCATCAGCGTGGCAAACACCTAATCAGAAGTAACTTAAGCAAGGAGAGGCTTATTTTGACTCATGTTTGAACACAGCCCGTTATGACAGGAAAGGCCTGGTATCTGAGTGGGTCTTGCCTGTGACAGGAAGACAATGAGGCCACTTACACAAACCTGGGCATCTTAGAAAGCATACATGGAGCAGGAAATAGGTCAAGTTCATAAACTTCAAGTCCTGTCACCCAATGACCAATTTCCTCTATCTAGGCCTGACCTACTAAAGCTTCCATAATCTCCACATATTGTGGTAGCAGCTAAGGACTAAGCTTTCAAACACATTTGCCTGTAGATGATATTACACATCCAAATCATAAGATTTCACCTCCGAACCCTGTAAGCTCAGGGCTATCTCATAATGTAAGATACATGTAGTCCAATTTTAAAAGTTGAAAGTTGCCTAGAAGCCTAAAAGTTCAAAATCTGTTCTTATACTCAGGCAAGGAATTATTTGTGAGCTTCTATAAAGCAAAAGAAAACATTACATGCTTACAATATAATGCCAGAGAGCAAACCATTCTTAAGGAGAGAAATGGGGGTATACCAAGGAAAATACTGGATCAAAGCAAGACTGAAATCCTGCTGGGCAAACACCCAACTATGAAGCTACTTATCAGGCATCTGGGGTTATTTATGACATCATATATCCTCCAGTAGTTTAAGAAGCCCATCTCCCTAGCATTTTGTCTGTGGTACTTGTGACTTCGTTGGGCTAACTGTACTTGAAGATTGCAACTTTCCTCAGTGAATATCCTACACTTCTTGGCATTCCCAGTATCCTGGGATCTACACAGAAACTTGGGCTTCATATCCACTGCCTTTTATATGGCCTCTTAGGGCCTCTTTGCAGATACTCTGACCCTGTTACACATTACCTAACCTTAACACCTCGATGGAAACTTGGCACAAGCTGCTACAATCCACTCATTATTGTATCATGCATTATCTACAAAATGAGTTAGTTGATGCTGCCAAGTTCGATACATAGTCTGGTCTGCTTCTCTCATAGCTACAGAGCTCTTCTTGCTGACCTTGGGAAAACACTTCCCTAGGTGGTTGTTTATGAGCAGGGAACCTGTGCTGTAGCACACTCAGTTTAGGTGCTCTCTTTTCAAATTAATGTGAACTTTTAAAATCTGGAGTGTTTAATGGGTCTGGGTCTCATGAGGGCATCGTCACAGGGCAAAGTGCTCAGTTGCTATTTAATGGCACCCATCTTTGACAAGTACAGTTGCTATGTCAGTACCCAATTTATTTTCAGTTTTGGCAATGTTCCTGCTTTTTCTTTACCAAACTGAAGAATTTTTTTTCATATTTTTCTCCTTTCTCTCTCACTGTAAATTATACTAAGAGTGGTGAGTAGTAACCATACCACAATTAGGATGTGATACTGTCTTGAAATTTTCTCTGCCAAATGGCTTAGTCCATTATGTTTGAATTCAATTTCATTCAAACTATCAGGACAGCCAGAATACAGACATGTTTTTCCAGAACACAGCACAAGTGGTCCCTGATAAAATTCCTGATGGGGTCTGTGCCCTTCTGATACCTCACGAACATGGCCTCGACTCTGGCCATTGCTGTGGGCATTGTTTCTCCTTTCCTAGGAGCATCACTCATTCATGGGTGCTTATAGCTCTCTTGGCTTCTCTAGGCACACTGACAAAGTCTTCCATATTTCTTCTTCAAAACAGTTCCAAAGCCCATGAATCACACAGTCAGGTTCATTATAGCAATGACCCTACTTCTCAGTACCAATTTTCCATATTAGTTACGTTTCTTGTGGTTGTAGTCAAATATCAGGTATGATGCACCATAAGAGGGAATGCTTCTTCTGACTCACTGTCTGAGGGTGTAGTTCACCATGGCAGAGGAGGTAGAGCAGTAGGAATGGCTCTTCACTGTGGCAGTTGGAGCATGAGGCTGCTTGTTCACTTTTGGGTGGAACTGGAAATAAAGCTCAGCTACAAGCCTCAAGGCCTGCTCCCAACAATTCACTTACTCAGCTAGGCTCCAACTAAGGGTTCCACAGCCTATCAAAGCAATGCCACCAGCTGGGGACTAAGTATACAATTGCGTATGCCTGTGGGGGATATTTCATATGCAAACCATAATGGTATGAGAGTCCATCTAGGACCATGGTTCTCAACAATTTCTCCCACTTAAGTTAGTCTGCATTAATTTTCATTAACTCATAAAATTATCATTTAATGTCTCAACCAGGTCAGTCCAGTGGCTTCAGTTCAGTATATCTTGGCCTTTCTCTCTGGATGTGCTGTATCCCCACATTTTATGGTGATACCTTTTGACTTTGGTTCTCTGATATATCTAAGATAATGCCTTAATTAATTTTATTGTATGGGTCAGAAAACACTGTCCAAACTTTTCAAATGTCAGAGCCAAAACTGGAAGTCCAGATTTCTTTTTGCATTTGTTGAAATTTTGCCCTCACATTGCATCCCAACTGCAGTGGCATTTTGATACATGATAGTGTGCCATGCAGCATTGAGTTAGGAGACGTGATTCCAAAGCTCAGCACTATTGATTATCAGTGTATCCTGGGAATAAGTTCTACAACCTCTAAGTTTTAGCTTTCTCACCTATAAATCTACATTGTTACCTAAGCTAAACCTTATAATTCTACCTTACTTTGGTTTAAAACAATAAAAGATATGAAACTATGTCATCTGATTTTATTTATTGAATAAGTACATCTATTTATTCAATAAGGAATGATTTGAAATACTTTGGTAGTTTTCTAAAACTTCAAAAATTGTCCTTCATTCTTTATGTATCAAGGAACACTAAAATCTAGGGCTCTAGTCATCCAATTAGATCATATTGTGAATGATGCTTATGGAGACATCCCCTGTACACATTCTGACTCTTAGATAGTTTTAAAAATTAGATAATATATATAGAAATGAGTGCATTCAGAGTAAACGCATTCAGGATATTTTTATCAATACTCAAGCACCTTTAGAAGGTAATTAACTTCTCCTGTAACCTTTTATACCTATAATTAATACAACATGTATAGGAAGGAAGTTTTCTCTAGATATTATATGTCATTTAAAGTTAATTATAATTTTAATCATGAAATGCTTTTAATAATTTAATATTGAGTATTCTTTTCTATGTTTCGTTTTATGTCTATCAGAGGAAGAGATAACTAAAATTTCTTTGACTGGTAATCTCTTCCCCTTGTTATATCCTCCTTATCCTGATATCAACCTTTATTCTTAATGAATTAAAGAAGTTGGTTAATGTGGAAATTTTGGAAGAATTTTTTCATATCTAAAATGAAAAGGATGCCATTCATCATGAAAAAAGTATTGTCTGGTTTCCAGTTCAAAGTAAAACAGGTATCTGTAAAATGAGGGAAGTAAGTATGAATGGGTGGCATATTATGATATGTTCTGGTCCAGAAGTACATAAAAGGACTGTGTTTGGATATGTTTAGACAGCATTGTTATGAGATCAGGGAAATTTTACAAGAAAAATATGCTTCAAAGTATGACAGTTTTACATATGGAGAACACAAAAATGGTAACTTTAGGCACTGTTGATACAGATGTAATGGTTGTTTAAACAATCAGAAGAAAATAGGTTTGTGGTAGATGATGCTGAAATACTGTTATGGATCAAATAATAATACAATTTATATATGGATGAATAGTACACTACATGGATGAAAGTCTATCACATAAATTTATCACCAAATGTTTTAAATAGGAGTTTAGAAAAAAAGTGGTGACTCTGCCATTTTACTTTACATGATTTGTTTTTTACTTATAACTTCATTTGTGTCTATTTCATCTTAACTTGATTTGCTAATAGAGGCAATAGTTAATTATATGAAATAAATATACTCTGAGAGATTTTAGAATGGAAGAGGTTCTGGACTTGGTCTCCCCTGAGGAAATTTCGTCTAGGAGAATCCTGTCAGAAGAAAGCCGAGGAGAGAGGTTAATAAAGGCTGCTAGTAAGTGACCTTACCGGGTCCTCCAAACAAACATTTCAGGGATTCTGTGATTTTTTTTTTTAGACTTGCAAACAAGCTTTGCAAGTTTATGATAAAATTTGCAAAGCTGCTTATGGTTTTCAAGGATTAGTGGGGCTCTGTGAGCCTGTGGATTAGCCTTTCTACTTTATGTCTGGCTTCACAGAGAGAAGTGACACTTCCCCTTCAACTTCAATAGGGTACACACTGTCAATTATTTTCTGAGTCCTAGCAATGCTGAACTCTCAGACTGAAGTCTGTTGTGGTCAAAGTCATACACATTGTTACTCACTGACAAATGTAGAAAAGATGAAGTTAATTGGCCTTGTAAGAGATGATTATAAGGAAGATCATAAAGGCATAGAATCTCTGGATCAGAAATTGCCTTAAGATTATTTAATTAGGTCTCTAGTAGGATTCAGGAATCTGCTCAAGTCTCACTTTACCCCAGCTGTAGATGAGATAGCAGCTCAAATACATAGAACTATTATTCTGGTCACCTTTGTGACTAAGTGCTTAGGAGCTACTGAAGAAAGTATGTATCAGACAAAGGGAAAGCATTTTAAGAGGGCTAGGATCGCTATGGGGAAAAAGAATAAAGATAAGGCAAGCTGTGCTGGATAGTTTTAGTGTTGACTTGACACACCTGGGTTGAGGGAGCCTCAATTGGGGAATTTCCTCCTTTGGACTGCCCTGTGGCCATATCTGAGGGGCATCTTCTTGATGAGTGATGTGGGAGGGCCCAACCCACTGTGGGTGGTGCCACCCCTGGGCAGGTGGATCTGTGTTGCACAAGAAAGCAGGCTGAGCAAGGGCCAGGGAAGCAAGCCAGTAAGCAGCATTCCTCCATGGCCTGTGCTCCAGCTCCTGCCTCCAGGTTCCTGCCCTGAGTTCTTACCTTGGGCTCCTGGATGAACTGTGACCCTGGAGATGTAAGACAAATAAACCCTTTCCTCCCCAAGTTGGTAGTGGTCAGAGTATTTTGTCACAGCAATGAAGAACAAACTAAGACAGAAATTGGTACCAGGAGTAGGGTATTGCTGTGACAGACCTGACCTTGGCGTTTTGGGGAAGACCATGATGGAAGCGTTTGGAACTTTGGGCTGGAAAAGCCATTGCGTACTCAGAGTTTGTCGCTGTGGAGCTTGGAGCAGTTATGCTGAAAGAGGTGTAGAAGATGGAGGCCTGGCTTGTGAAGCTTCAATTTGGAACTTTGGGCTGGAAAAGCCATTGCTTACTCAGAGTTTGTCGCTGTGGAGCTTGGAACAGTTATGCTGAAAGAGGTGTAGAAGATGGAGGCCTGGCTTGTGAAGCTTCAAAGGGAAGTGGAGAC
>NW_008351705.1:734852-744371 GCF_000622305.1 Nannospalax galili
TAAGTAACAAGAGACCAGCATCACTGTGGTGGAGTCTTCTGGGAGGTATTTCCTCAGGGTCAGCACACAGAGGGGACCTGCACCTCTGTTTCAAACTGGAACCAGGACTTGGTAATGTGTAAGAGTCTCCTACATGGTTCTGGTGTTGAAAGCGTGAAGGGGTCACAGAGAGCAGCTGAGGCTTGGCACTCTGAGAGGCCAGGAAATGCCATAGGTAAAGTGTGGCTCAGTTGCAGCAAAGACCCCAGAATTGAAGGGGTCATGGAGAGAATCTGAGGCATTGCACCCCAGAGGCAAGAAGAGGCCATTGGTGAAGGCGTAGCCTCAGTTTCAGTGGAGACCCCAGCTTTTTGGAGATGTTGGCACTGTGGGATGACCACCAACAAAAGCAGAAGGTGTGGAATGGAGCTGGCCTGGGTCTGCGAGATGAGCTGAGTGTGCTAAAGAACACCATATAAGAGATATAAAAAAAATCAGGTCAGAACCCTATGGAGCCCAGAAGATTGTGAGTGAATCCCAGATGTCCAGCCTTGAGCTGCTTTGCTGGACTTTGGTCTTGCTTCAATTCTTCCCTTTGAAATAAGACAGTACTTGTTTTGGATTTTGTAGAAGCCCACCCACAGGTAAGAGACTTTTAAAAGAGACTATGGGCCTTTATGTGGTTTGATTTTTTAAGGAATGTGGAGCTTTTAAGGATGTACTGTTTTATGTGATATCAACATCATATCTTAGGGACAAGAATTGGAAATGTTATGGTTTAATAGTAATGAGTTTGTGTGTCAAGTTGACAGTAGGTCAATTGTGCTGGATAGTTTTAGTGTCAACTTGACACTCCTGGGTTGAGGAAGCCTCAATTGGGGAATTGCCTCCGTTGAACTGGCCTGTGGCCTTGTATGATGGGCATCTTCTTGATTGTTGTGTGATTTGGAAGGGCTCACCCCACTGTAGGCAGTGCCACGCCTGGGCAGGTGGGCCTGTGCCACATGAGAAAGAAGGCTTGGAAGGGGCCAGGGGAACAAGCCAATAAACAGAATTGCTCCATGGCCAGTGCTCCAGTTCCTGCCACCTGATTCCTCCCCTGAGTTCCTACTTTGGGCTCTCAGTTTAACTGTGACCTTGGAGATGAAAGCCTAATAAAACCTTTCCTCACCAAGATAGTACTGGTCAAAGTACTTGTCACAAAAATGGCTCAATTGCTAATTCTCAAGGACAATAATATTAAGAGTGCCTTACATCCATCAGAACCACAGGTATTCCAGGAGTTAAAATAGTTTCTAGAACCACTCAAATATGTCCACAGGTGCCTGCATAGAGGCTCATGATAAGAAAAGCATTGATTCTCAGTTTAGATCTCCAATCACCTACAATCATCTGAACAGGAGGAAAAAGTGACATACAACACATACATTTAAGAGGTCAGGAGAGTGCCTTACATCCATCAGAACCACAGGTATTCCAGGAGTTAAAATAGTTTCTAGAACCACTCAAATATGTCCACAGGTGCCTGCATAGAGGCTCATGATAAGAAAAGCATTGATTCTCAGTTTAGATCTCCAATCACCTACAATCATCTGAACAGGAGGAAAAAGTGACATACAACACATACATTTAAGAGGTCAGGTTGCATATAAGGCAAAAGGTTTAATCCTTAATCCACATATTCCTTGGAGTCTCACATACCTTCCCATTTGTTAGTATCATGTGCTTGAAACTAGGTGCAGGACCAAGTCTGAACAGCACCTTCTCCTGGAGGCTGTGAGACGAGAGGCTGCTAATTCACAGAGAAGTATTGTTTGATGATGAATCATGGTAGAAATATTCTCAGAGAACAGTTTCTCTCAGTTTGTGAGAAAAAATGGAGGTCCTGAACTTCTCTCTCATGAAAATTTCAAGTGCTGTATAGAACTTGTTTAAAGTGATGCTGCTTGCTTTAGTTCTTGTTTTGTTTGTTTTTACTGAAAGAGGCAAAGGGTACCATTTGTACTTCCTTTGTTGTAAGTCAATAAAACTTATGAGTTCTCACTGATCAGTATTGTATTATATACTTTTATTTCCCCCTGGTAAATGACTACAAGTTGTATTTCTAGGTTTATCTACATACATTTAAATATGTTACCAGAAGCTGATTTACTGATTTCCAGGTAGATTCCTGTTTTGTGAATAACTCATAACCTCTGGAATAGACATAGAAAGGGTTGCAGTGATTTCAGATGCCAGTACCTGTAACATCTGGGGAGCAGGGTACTTGTCTCTCATGTTTTCTTCCTCATATTTTTAGAGATGTATGAGTTTATTCAAATTAGTTTGCATTAGAGGATTTCTTAGCTGTCCTTATGACGTTATTTCTTACCAGCATTGTTGATATAATCCATTCCATCTCTCTGGACTGTTATTGATAAGAGTTAATTTAGGGGACCCCTTTTCTAAGTGTTTCAATTACATGTTACTTATTACCGAGAGCTACCTTGGGGCTGCTTGATTGCATGCAACAGGAACCCACTTAGCTGATTTAGACTGAACAAAATCTGCTCATAATTGGATGTCACATTAAAAGAATCAAGGGGGGTTACAGAAATGGCTCAGTGGTTAAGAGCATCGGCTGCTCTTGCAAAGGATCAGGGTTTGATTCCCAGCACTTAATTTGGTGGCTAACAACTGTCCTAAATCCAGTTCCTGGGAATCTGTTGCTCTCTTCTGACCTCTTCAAGCAAGGCATGGCACAGGTACACGTATATACATGCAAACAATACACTCATACACATTAAAAAAAGAATCAAAGGAAGAATTAATAAAAATTTTAAACAAAACAAAAGTAGAGCCGTCTTGTGCAATAGTCTAGTTTTTTAAAAATTATTTTTATTTTATGTGTATGAGTGTTATGCTTGCATGTGGGTAAGTACACCCTTGTCATGCAATGCCCGCAGAGGACAGAAGGGGCTGACAGATCTCCTGAAACTGGAGTTATGGACAGTTGTTAGCTGCCATGTGTTTTGTCAGATGATCATCACCCCAGATTGGAGATTTGTTTGCTGTTGTTGCTACCAAACTCACAGGGAGTGTGGTTTACTCAGATAATTCCCAAAATTAAAATCTGGGTGCTTTTATCAAAGAAAGAAATATAGATACTAGCAGTAAAAATGACTTTGGACCCACTGTCCAAATCTGTACTTGCAATTCTCAGTACACTCCTGTGGGATGTTGGATGGACAAAAAGTCATCATTGAATAAATATGTGAATGCCTGTATGTGCCAGCTCTGACCCTAAGTTATGAAAAAGACAAGTCTGGTCTCCACTCCCACAGAGTAAAAATATGTCTTAAAGAAATATAGTCTCTGTTCTTTCAGCTTTATGAATATGAATAAACACTAAAAATTGTATATGTTTAAGATATGTTGGAGATACATACATATTGTAAAATATTTCTTGCATAAGCTAATTAAACCAGCCATCACCTCACAAAGTTATTGTCTTTCTTTTGTTAATTTCCCACCTCCTTTGGGATAAAAACATCTAAGACCATTGCTTGGATTTGCCACATGGCACAGCAGGTACAGGTGACTGCCACCAAGTCTAGTGACCTAAGTTTGATCACCAGGACTCACATGGTAGAAAGAACCAACTCCTGCAGGTTGTCCTATGACCTCTGGACACATGCATTGACACATGAATGTCAACAAATATATACATGTACATACACATACAATATAAATAAAAGTTTGAAAAAAGAAAAATTATTTTAGCAAAAGCACTCATTTTCAAGTGTATAATGCAGAATTGTTAAATATAGTCACATTGTTGCACATTAGGGCTTTGCTTATTCATTTTATATTACTGACACTTTGTAACCTTGGATCAGTTCTCCAATGTTCCTTCCTCCCAATCCCTGGAAGGCACCATTCTACTACTTAAATGTCTTTGTGTTTTAGTCTGCACACATATGTGAGCTCATGAGGTATATGATCATCTGTGTCTGGCTTATTTTACTTACTACAGCATCATTTTTGCAGCTTCAAATGTCAGAACGTCTTTCATTTTAAGTGTCAAGCACTATTTCATTGTGTGGAATCACACAATTTTGTTTTTGTAGATATTTCATTATTTTTTGCCTGCAGGTATGGAAGTGCACCACGTATGTGCAATTCCAGAGAAGGCCAGAAGAGGGCATTGGATCCCTCTTCTACATTGCACACCAGAACTTATTTTTTCTAGCTTACTGTAACAATACACAAGGGCCAGCTTTTTTCTTCCCTTTCTCTCTAGATGTGGATAGCCACTGTTTACTGCTATGAGATAAATTTTTTAAATTCCATGTTATCTTCCATCTTTTTGAGAATGGTTATTCTAACAGGAATAAAGTAATATTTCATTACAGTTTTTATTTGCATTTCTTAGATGATTAGATTAGTAATGTTGAACACTTTTATATATTCCTGTTGATCAGTTGTATGCCTCTTTAAAGAGACCTCTGTCCATTTTTTAATAAGTTAATTTGTTTTATGTTATTGTTCTTTTACAGATTTTCTATTCTGTTGTATGAGTTCCTTATATATTTTGGATTTTAGCCCTTGCTTTAATCTTCCAAGTCTTTTCTACGTCTATAGGTTGTATTTTCTCTGTGCTGTTTCCTTTTTTGTACATAAGCATTTTAATTTGATGCAGTACTATTTACTTATTATTGCTTTGGGTTCCTATGCATTTGGTGTTATATTCTGCATCTTCAAAAAGAGCCATTGCCCAAATGAATATCAAGCAGAATTCTCCTAAAAGTTTTCATCCAGAAATTTTGTGGTTTCAAGTCATATGTTTATGTCTTTTGGAGTCGATTTTCTACAGATTATAAGGACCTGATGTATAAAACATCAAACAAAATTCAAGAGCATATTAAATGATCCTTACACCATGACCAAGTAGAATTCATCCTTGATGTGCAGAAATGTTTCAATACATGAAAATTCATCAATGTCTTACACAATACCTGAATGGAAAATAAAACATTTGCATAATTATACCATTACATACAGGAAAATATAATTGTCAAAACTCAACATCCATGCATAATTAAAAACTCAAAAATAGTTATATAAGAAACTTCTCAAGGCAATTAAAGCCTGAGTTGGGAGTGGAGGTATGTGCTTGTAATTATATCAGTGGGAAGTTGGAGGCAATACATTTCATGTACATGTGCACTTCATGCCCCTTTATTTCACTGCATTTTATCACCCCTCCCATGAACACCACCCCCATGATCCCTAACTAACTTCCCATTAAATGTCGTCTATGAGGGGACCTGCCAATCTGTCTATGGACTCATTCTCAGGATGAGCCTGTGTCTGTGAAGTCTGAATTTTATCTCTTATCATGATCTTTTGTTTTCTTACAATGATGGACATCTCTATACCTATTCTCCATCTGAAGAAACTTGATTGATATGTCGCCTTTATTTGGAATAAAATTTGTTTAATATCTTTTTCGTTTCCATTTTTTCATTTCTTTGGTAATCATGTTTGTTTTTAAATATGACAAGCAAAAATCTATTAAGTCAGATTTTCACCTTTGCAAAAATCAAATGTGTTTCCTGAATAAAATTGATCATTTTGAAATTTACCTCTTACTGTTGCTTCCAAGAGAATAAAAAGGAATGAACGAATAAAATATTATTCATAAAAGAAAGGCTTTGTACATCCATAACATAATCTCTCATCAGCTTGCAAAGTCATATTGTGAAATAAGTCTTCCAGTCATCTTTTCCTCCAAGTTCCCATTAACAGCAGTGATAAAGTAAGAAGTTATGTGTTTCATAATAAGATTTATTATGAAATAAAATAAAAACCCTGAATTAACTGCTATGATCATTATTTTTTTCTAAGGTTTATCTACTGATTTTCTACATATATAAACTTTTTTCCTTCAGGAATACAAAAAATAATTTAAATTTCCTATTCCATTGCAAAACACACACACACAAAAATCCAAAAAATACTGAAGACTTTGTTGTTGTATTTGATAATAAATTTAGGAATTTATCTTACGGAGAGGCTATATGCAGAAGGGAAAAGCATTAATTTTGAGTAAAGATGAGAAGGAACTTTATAGAGAAAGACATTTAATAAACTGAACTGACGGCTCAGTATAGAAAACATGGAGCTGTGGGATAAGAGAATGAAATGATTTGTGTCTCACTTGATTTATGATAGCGAGTTCAGGGCTGGCTGTACTTTTATGATTCACCAGATTTAACTTGGGATGCATTTGCTAATAATCAAAGCAACAATTACACATGCTACTGTTTTAAGCAAGTATCATATTGAAATCACACGAGCCTTTCTAAGCTCAAGAAAATTAGTATTAGTGTTAGCAGAGAGTATGTTTCCATAAATTAATGGAGTCTGAAGCAAAGAATCTCAAACCATTACATTGGTAGAAACTAAATCGTTCTAAACAGCCTTCTTCTGCTTAAATGGGAGAAAATGCAGGGGCAGAAATTAGTGAAATGCAAAAGTAGAAAACACGAGCCAGAAAACCCAAAGTGTGGGGGACAAAATTCCAAGTCAAAACCACAAATATTGAAGTCCTCCAACTCATGTTTCCTCCCTCCAACTGTGCTTTATATTTTCATTTGTCTACCTATTTCCCCATGTAAAAATATACATTTAAGTTCAACAGTAAGACATTATTTTCACATAGTTAAACATTTTCACTTTATTCATAGATAATTCAGAATCTTACAAACAAAAATATATCCAGGTAACATTTATGGAGTTATATCAATTATCAAGTGCAGGGAAGAAGTAGAGGAAGAGATAATGTGTAACTTGATGGAGACGGAGTGTATTTCAGTCTGCCTTTGATGCCTGGGCTGACAGTTGGGAAACGCAGAATGTTTTCCCTGGTTTGCATCAGAGTATAAGGCTATTCTAGACATGTAAGAAGTTATAGGGTCATTTATTTCACTTTAGTGTAAAGAAGATATTGTACCTCCTTGTATTTCTTTGTTAATTAATATTAACTCACAGTTATAAAAAAATAATAAGGCATGGGCTCTATGCTAATGAAATTATTAAATTTATTTTCTATCTAGAGAAAAGGCTCAATATCATATGTACAGTGGTTAAAGCTTTAGTAGGAGGTAAGTAATCTTTTGGCATTCTGTAAATAGTAAATGCCTTAAAGTAATAAACTTTGCCTTACACATTCTAGTTGAGGTCTAAGCATTGGAATAAAGGATACTCAATATATGAATGAATAAATAAGATTCATGTCCAAAATAACATAGTACCTTGATGTATTTGTGTACTGTTTCTCGAGGAATATTTAAGAATAAGTTATGTATGTTATATTGTATTTTATAGTTATTGTAAGTCTGAGATGCTGTTGGAGGTATTTCCATACTAGGAAAAAGTTTGAAATAGATTGTAATAACCAACAAAAACTCTCAAAACTTCGCGTTTTATGGATAGAAACTTGAAATGTGGTATTTACTTCCTTACTATACATTGTGGTAAGATCATGGTTTGTGCCCCAAAATTTCACATGCTCAAAACTTTATCCACAATGCAACAGTATTATCCAGTAATAGAACTTTTCTTGGAAGGAACTTGGTGGGAGGTAATTTGGTCAGAGAACACCCTTGGAAATGACAAATGCTTTTCTCATGGGAGTAAATTGGTTCTTGTGAAAGTGGTTTAATTACTTAAATATTTGGATCTTATTAGATGAGTCCACTCCAGATTTCCAACCTGTTTTTCATGCATGACACATCACCCTTTAATGTGCTCTTGCCCTGTCATGCTATCAGGCATGATATAGTGTGGTATAAAGGCCATACCAGATAGGGCCATCTGTACTTTTCCTTTTAGCTCCAAAAGTGTTAGCTAAAGCAAACCTCTTTTCCTTATAAAGTACCCACTCATGGATTTTGATTTAGCAATTAATGATCTAAGGTATCGCCCCAGTGGTAATTATATCTACGGTCGCTCAGGAGATAACCTATTCTCGTGAGACCTCTATCTATCAAAATCATGGTAAGAATTCAAATATTAAGAAGGCTTTATAAAATTATTGAATAATAGTAAAATCTTATTGCTAAAATTTTCTTATAATAAGACAAAGACTGTATGAAAATAGGATTGACAGCAAAAGCAAACATTCCTCTAACATAGACTGTTTGTGAAAGTTGCTTTGTGAAATATGTTCTTTTAAAAATTCAGAATCCCAAACAAGGAGAAGGTTAGAATAATGAGGCCATTAAAATGAATTATGCTTACAATGGTCAATTAAGATATATTATAGCAATTGATGTCTTCTGGGAGCCTGCTTCTGGGAGGAATACTTGTAGGACATAGCTAAAATCTTAAATAAATGCTATGTCTGCGTTTATGGATGTCAACTTGTAGGTGTGTGTGAGACTCGCAAATTCTTCATCAAGACATAAGGAGAGAGCTAGGAAGGGAGGAAAAGAGGGAGAAGTCAGAGAGAGTGAAAGAGAGAGAGAGACAGAGGGAAACAGAAATATATATGAACCTTGAGGCTGTAAGTGTTCCTTGTAGGAAATTCTGTTTATTCAAATTCAAAATGTAGCATTATGATGCTTTTTTCCAAAGGAATATTTTATCAAAATGTAGAAACATGGAAAGTTTTAAGGCTTTAATCCTTTTGGACAAAGCTATATCCTCGAAGGAAAATAATTTGGCAAGAAAATATTTTATATAATCTTTCCAATTTGCACAGTATTTTAAGAATGAATGTTATCTGTCATTACCTAAAAGCAATCCTATGGGGTATTAAAATATATATCATTATAGATGAGAATTTAGGGATCAGAAGATTGAAGTAATCTGCCTAAAGTGTGCTATTAGAAAGTGTGAGGCAAAGGACTAAAGCTCACACTTCAGCCTGCAAATATGTTATTTACTACCTTTCATTGATGGGTTCACCTTGAAAGCTATGTAAAGTAGCAACTTACAGAGATGAGTTACTCTCACTGCTTTGGTTTGCTACTACTGCTGCATCCAGAAGCCAGCACGAGGTCATCTGAATGCAGCTCCTTTATTATAAGTAAAAATGCTCCCTTCCATCTGCCATGTGAGGTAGTAGGAGAAAGTGGAAAAATGACAAAGGCCTATGAAAGTAAAAAAAAAATTATTCCTACCTTCCATTCTTAATGAATTCAACTTTTATTGTGAATTTTATGTTTTTTTTTTCTTTTGGTCTTTTTGAAACAGGGTCTCCCTGTAGCCCCAGCTGGTCTGGAACTTCCTATGTAAACCAGGCTGGCCTCCATCTCACAGAGATCCACCTGCCTTCAAGTACTGGGATTAAAGGCGGGCCTACCATGTCAGGCTAATTTTATGTATTTTAAGGTAACTGAGATTTTCTTAGCATAGTTGTGTTTATATATTTATTAATTTAATATTAACTAATAATCATTTTTCATGTCTGTATACTTTGCAATGTTTTTATTACATGTTCATCATTGCACATAATGAATGAATGGCATCATTTGAATAATTTCTTAATGC
>NW_008351705.1:754223-788508 GCF_000622305.1 Nannospalax galili
AAAAGAAAGTGGAGACCAGGAAAAAATTCAGTTCAACCTTGGAGATATAATGAAGGTATTCTAAGTCAGTATGTAGACACCAAAAGAAATGCATTTTCTCTGGAAGATGAGCAGCATGTAAAGAAAGAATAAAGGCTTCTTGGTACATGTTTACTATTTAGAGACTTTAGCAAGAAGCATTTGGAGTCCGCTTTAGATATAATATTACAATCTTTTCACCTCCTCTTCTGTATAAGAAGGACTGAACTGAAACAGGGTCTTCTGGACTCGACAGGACCACTGCTCTCAAGAGCTCATAACATTTTGTGGGTACTTACAAGATTAAGCCAGTCAACATTGCAGCATAGAGGTGGGAAGGGGGCTCACAAGCCCCCACTGCTACCTGAGGGGTTAGCAACAGTTGACAGCTTCTGGGGAGGGAGAGTCAGTTCTCTTTAAGGTTGTGGCACTGGTACATTGACCAGGATTCAATGATTGACTTCATGTCCATGAATATATGAGCAGCAGAAATTGCACTCAGTGGGCTATTAGTAAAATAAATTTTGTTTTAAAAGGCATGAGGGCAGGGAGGTTGATGTGGATTTGGGAAGAGTTAAAGGGAGTAGTGGGGAAATGAATGTGATCAAAACACATTGTAAGAAATTCTCAAATAATTAATAAAAGTTATATTGAAGGAAAATGTGATTAGCGTTAGGAACGGTGGGGGTGACCGTCAAGGCACTTCCCTGCAGTCCCAGGTCAGCATCCCAGAGCTGAACAGGGAAGACTAGGCATGGAGCTGCAAAGCACCATGTGCGTAAGCTAACATGGCCTGCCTGGCCTGTCTATATGAGCTGAGTAGAAGGGGAAATACAGGGAATATTTCATGAGGCCCAGCCTCTCAGAACAAGAATCCTTTCTTAGACTGCGGACCTAAGAAGTTCTTAGGCTGTTACAGAATGAACTGCACAGAATACCAAGGTCAGAGTTTCTCCTCAGACTCTAGGCTGTTATGAGAGTAATTGTATTTTACTTTCCCTAGGTTAGTTTATTCTCTAGTGATGTGAAGCTATGTGCCTTGTTTTTTGTTTTTTTTTTTTTCTCTTTTTGAGACAGGGCCTCCCTGTGGCCCCAGCTTTCCTGGAGCTCACTATGTAGACCAGGCTGGCCTTGAAATCACAAAGATCCGCCTGCCTCTGCCTCCCAAGTGCTGGGATTAAAGGCGTGTGCCTAACATTTTGTGAGAATGAAAACGAGATAATATCATGAGAGAACTTCATATGATACCAATCAGTAGTTTCCTTTCCAAATCTAGATAGTACTTAGTGTAAAGCACGCACTTCTGCAAGTGTACTAACTCTGTGTCCTGTTCGTACTCTTCTAAACAACCTTAGTTCATGTGCATATTAGATAAACCTTTTTCCTAGAAGTGTTTAATCACCAACTTTATCTTCTTTTCTCTCTGATGTCTATTACAAGCATCAATGTATTTTACAGAATAATTTTTACACAGTATTACTTGAAATGTGTCATTGCCCCCACCCTGTGATCCAGTCACTTGAATCTATACCACCCACTGGGGTCACATACAATCTCAGCCTCTTATTTCATCTTCACCTCTGTCTACATCTGCTAAGATCTTCTACTACTACATTAATGGAAATAAGCAGCGCCTCCTCTGAGTTCCTTCAACAAAGAACTTATTCTACACTCATACACTGTGTATGCGTGCTTGCATAGAAAATTCTATTCTATATCACAGTATATCGTTTGTCCTTTATAGCATTATCTTCATGAAGGTTTATGCCTTTTGCTATTGGAGGTTATTTTTATATCTGTGTCTCTTAGAATGTTTGGTGGCTCATAAGTATATAATATTTGAAGAAAAACGTCTGGTAGAACATCATTGTATTTCAGTACAACGGCTGAAAGAGACATAGAAACCAAAGATGACTCATGGCTGTTAGCTTAAGAGGTGGGGGCTTTATTCAATCAATAAATTTGGAAAAAGGGACCAGTGAGATGGCTCAGTGGGTAAAAGTGTTTGTTGAACAAGCTTGAAGACCTGATTTGGAACCCTAGAACCCATGACAGGACAGAACTGACTCCTGAGCATTTTGTCCTTTGACCACATGTACCCTGTGACATGCATGTGCTTGAATACATATACAGATTAAATGCGTGTTGCCCCCACAAATTAATAATAATAATGATAATGATAATAATTAGGGGGTCAAAGGGAGGTTATCAATTCTATTTGTAAATATGCTCAGGATTATTTGGCTGGAGAATATTTAACCAAAGAGTTTAAATCAATTAAGAACATGTTTAGATTTGGCAAAAAGAAAATAAATAAGCAATGCTGTCATAAATATATATCTCAGAAGTTGAAATTAAAAACAAATAAGGGGTGCATTTCCTGAGGAAGTAAGGGTACAAAGGCCTTGAAGAATGTCATTCACCTAATAAAATGTATTGAACACAGACAACATGCCAGGATACATCTTGAATAACATAGTGTGTCAGCATCTTGTTTGTGTATAAGAGAAAATAAAGTCATTTTTTGTGCAATGTTTTGGTCTGGGCAAAGTCTTTTGTGGCAGTTACTATCAGGAAATCTTGCATGAAAATCCTTCTTTCATAAACTCCTGAGTGTTTTGTTTTGTGTTTTTAACTTAGTTTCCATCAAGGTTAACATCAACAATCCATTTTATTCTGACAGTTTTCACATTTATTTTCCATGTAACAAGTTTTATGAAGATAGAGACTTAATCTATTTACTGTTTTTGCTTAAATAACTCTATCTCCAAGTGCTAGAACAGTGCCTGGCATACAATAGATGTTTAATACTATGTTGAATAGAAGCCTAGACTTTTGTTGAAGTTTTCTGTCAGAACAAAATCATTTTTAGCATTTCCTTGCTACTGATTTGGTGCTGATGATTTTCCTTTGAAAAAGAGCCAGTTCTTTTAGTTAGGGAACAGATCTCAGTATGTGGCATGCTTGCATAGATTTGGGATCCAAACACTGAAGGTGGTTTTATGAAAAGAGACATTTATCACAAGAACACAGATAGAGGGAAGCAAATTAGAAGTTCAGGAATTTGCAGTGGTAGTCTTAAATAGGAAAGTGCTATTTCACTTAAGTAGGGAAAAGGGAACAGAAGTGAAGATGACTTGACTGGATATCTTTAACATTTATAAAATTCTTTACATTCTTTAGACTCTAGTCTGAAACTTTTCCCAAGCATGGACAATCCTAATGTTGAATTGGCCTGCAGGAGGGAAAGGCAAGGTACAATAGAAATCCAATACCAAAATTTCTGGTTACCTATATGATCAAAAGAATTTGGTTGACTTGCATGACTGTATATCTCAGACAAATGTCATTTGAGAGACGCCTTGTATTAATTACTTTTCTGTTACAGTGATTAAACACTATGGCCAAGGTAACTTATAGAAAGAATAGTTCATTTGGGCTTACAGTTCCCAAGGGATAAGAGTCCAAGAGTTCATCATGGTGGGGAATCATGGCAGCAGAGGCAGGCTGAGCAGAAAGCTGAGCTCTCATATCTTCAAGCACATGCAAAAAAACAGGGAGAGAGAGAGAGAGAGAGAGAGAGAGAGAGAGAGAGACTGAAAATAAGACAAAGCTATGAACTCTCAAAGTATGCGTTCAGTGACATGTTGCCTCTAGCAAGGCCACACCTCCTAAAGGTTCCATGACCCTCCCAAAACTGTGCCATGAGATGATCAAGTGTTCAAATACTTGAGCCTATGGGGGACATTTCTTATTTAAACCATCAAATACTTTTTGAAAATATTATCATGATTGTATGTGTTCTAGTTGATTTCTATTGCTGCAATAAAACATTTACCAAAAGCAAACTGGGGAGGAAAGGGCTTATTTAACTTACAGCTTACAGTTCATCATGGAGGGGAGCCAAAGCAGAAGCTTAGAGCAAGATCCTGGAGGCAGCAACTGAAATGAAGACCATGGAAGAACACTATTTATTGGTTTGTTGCCCTGGCCTATGCTCAGCCTGCTTTCTTAGACAATCCATGATCACTTGCCCAGGAGTAATACCACCGGCAGTGGCTTGGCCCTCCACATCACTCAGGAATCCAGAAAATGCCTCACAGACATGTTCACAAGCCAATCTGTTAGAGGAAACTCTCTAATTGAAGTTAACTCTTCCTAGGTGTGTCAGGTTGACAACCGAAGCTGCCAAGCACAATATGATATATATGAGCTAGAACTGTGCAAACCTTTATTTCCAAAATTACAGGAGTCATCTCTTTCTGTTCCTTGACATCCATTCAAGAATTTACATGTACATTTTAGCAGCAATAGAATTAGAACTGGAGACCCAAAAAGTGTCAGAGTGTATCTGAAGTTTCTTTGGCTAAAGCCTCACTGTACTTCTCAGTAACTATTTAATAGAGGGCTAAAGAGGTTAAACCCCAAATGAATACTACTTGAGCATAAATACAAAATATGGTACAGTGTGTCTCCAAATATATTCAGTATCATTAAAAAATGATTTAGTCTGGAATATGTCATCAGAAAAGTCTCTTAATGACAAAGTGTGGCAGGGCGGGTGCTGCCCTCCCCCGTCACTGTGGGCTTGTCCTTGGACTTCATATACTATTCTCCTTGAAGTAAAATAAAACTCTTAATTTGTTTTATTTTATGTCTAGTCAAGATTATTTCCAAGGAGAAAGCTGGGGAGCTTCGTGTTCTCTTCAGTGGTGAAAGGTCTTGCTAATAAACTGAAGGTCAGATTTGGACCAAGCCACTCATGCACGTGAACTCTGGTTTTTACTACTTTTCCATGTTGCAGTTTGCAAGTCATTTTTATTTGAACAAAGGTTTTTTGCATATGAAAACAAAGCATTTTGAGACCCATACATACAAGGAAATTGAAACCGTAATACGAAACTTCCCAACTAAAAAAGTCCAGTCTCAGGTGGACTTCTAGCAAAATTCTACCAGACATTTAAAGAAAATCTACAACCAATACTACTTAAATTATTCAAAAATATAGAAATAGAGGGGGAACTCCCAAGTTCTTTCTATGAAACCATCATCACTCTAATACCAAAGTCAAGAAAAGAAACAACCAAAAAAGAAAACTATAGACCTATAGCCTTAATGAGCATAGATGCAAAAATTCTCAACAGAGTACTTACAAACCACATACAGAAGCACATCAAAAGATCATCCACCATGATCAAGAAGGCTTTATTCCAGAGATGCAGGGATGGTTCAATATATGTAAGTCAATAAATGCCATACATCATATAAATGGACTCAAAAACAAGAACTAAGTGGCCATCTCAATAGATGCAGAAAAGGCCTTTGACAAAATTCAGCATGCATTTGTGATTAAAGTAATAAAGGGAAATGGGCTCCAGAGAACAAACCTCAACATAATTAAAGCCATATATAACAAACCCACAGCCAACATCATTCTAAATGGAGAAAAACTGGAAGCATTCCCATTAAAATCAGGAACCAGACAAAAATGTCCACTCTCTGCTCTCCTTTTTAATATAGTCTTTGAAAATCTTGCTAGAGCAATAAGACAAGAAAAGGAAATTAAAGGAGTAATAATTGGAAAGGAAAAAGTCAAATTACCCCATTTTTCAGGTCATGTGATACTATACCTGTGAGATCCCCAAAATTGTGCCAGAAAACTGCTAGAAATTATTAACACTTTCAGTAAAGTGGGAGGTTACAACATTAATCTGTGAAAATCAATAGTCTTCCTATATACCAATAACAAGCAATCAGGGAAAGAGTACATGGAAACCCTCCCATTCACAATAGTCAAAAAAAAAACCTCAGAATAAACCTGACCAAAGGCATCAAAGATCACCACAATGAAAAATTTAAATCTTTAAAGAAAGAGATTGGAGAAGACACCAGAAGAGGGAAGGACCACCCACACTCATGGATCAGAAGAATTAATATTGTCAAAACGACCATCCTACTAAAAGGAATATGTAGATTCAATGCAAGGCCAATCAAAATCTCCATGACTTATGTCGAAGAATTAGGAAAAATCATCCTAAAATTCAATGGAAGCACAAAAGACACTGGACAGCCAGAGCAACCCTGTGCACAAAGAACAATGCTGGAGGTATATCACATCCCAAACTACATTACAGAGCTATAGATATAAAAACAACATGGTACTGGCACAATAATAGACAGATCAGTGGAACATAACTGAAGATTCAAACATGAGTACATGCAATTTCAGTCACCTGATATTTGACAAAGGTGCCAACAACACACAATGGAGGAAAGACAGCATCTTCAATAAATGATTCTGGCAAAACTGGATCTCCACCTGTAGAAGAATGAAACTCAACCCTTATCACTTTACACAAAAGTCGACTCCAAATGGATCAAAGACCTCAATGTGAAACCTGAAACTCAGAAACTGTTAGAAGAGAACCGTGGCAGTTACCTATAAGATATAGTTGCTCAGGAATTAAGGTAAAAAATTAACAAGTAGGACCTCAAACTAAAAAATTCTTTACATCAAAAGAAACAATCAAGGAAGTGAAGGGAAAAATCCACAGAGTGGAAAAAAATCTTCATCACTGACACACCTGATAGAGGTTTTAACATTCAGAATATATAAAGAACTCAGAAAACAAAGAATCAAGAAAGCAAGTGACCCACTTGAAAGATGGGCTTAAAGATCTGAAAGGAGAGTTCTCATAAGAAGAAATAAAGATGGCTAGGAAACATATTAAAAAGGGTTCAGCATTGTTAGTAATTAGGGAAACGCAAATTAAAACCACCTTAAGATTTTATCTTGCCCCAGTCAGAGAGGGTAGGATCAAGAGAACAAATGACATCAAATGCTAGTGAGGATGTGGAGAAAGGAGAACGCTCATTCACTGCTGGTGGAATTGCAATCTTGTGCAACCCCTATGGAAAGCAGTGTGGAGAACTCTTCAGAAACTAAAAATGAACCTACTGTTTGACCCATCTATACCACTCCTTGGCATATACCCAAAGGACTCATCCTATTGCAGATACTTATACATCTGTGTTTGTTGCTGCTCTTTTCACAATAGCTAAGCAAGTTAAGTGTCCCTCACTTGATGAGTGGATAATGAAAATGTGATACATTTATGTAATGAAGTTCTGCTCAGTGATGAAGGAAGATCAAATAATGAAATTTTCAGGTAAATGGATGGAACTAGAAACTGTTATACTAAGTGAAGAAACACAGACTCAGAAAAACAAACAATGTATCCTCATCATTTGTGGATCCTAGCACCAAATCCTTGTATGTGAGTATATATCCTGATATAATTGCAGGTACAAGGAAAATGGAAAGTAACCATGGAGGTAAAGAAAAGAAGGAACCTGAGAGAGAAGAACAGTAGGAGGCAGATGTTACTAAGGGAGAAATGTGTGAAATTGGGGTAGTTAAATGGCAAGGGGGCAGAAAGGGCTATACAGTGACTGTGGGGATAAAGGAGAAGGAACTCAAGAAAGATGAGACCATAACAGACAGGAATTATCAATGGATAAATGGGGGAAATGGGAATACTTTAAATGGGGAGGGCATGGAGGGCGGGTTAGACAGGGAGAGTGAGAGAAGAGATGAATAATGCCTAGTTCATATAAAAAGGCAGAAGGAATCATATTAGTCTGAAATCTAGTGAAAAATTAGACATATAATAACTTTACATGAGTCCCCACATATAGTTGAAGGCTCCATAACAAGAAACAATACCAGGAGAAAAACCTTCCTTTGAGTTGTTTGCCAGGGTAGTCCAAGAGATTCCTCAGTTTACACAGGCTATTGCCACAGTCCTTGATTGTCTCCCAGAACTTGAAGGTAGGACTCTATTACTGAGGACAGGCCATATTATGGACTTAGGATTTGGAGCAATGGCGCTGGAACCGACCTGGAAGCCACCTCCCCTAAAGGCTAGTTCTTATAGCTTTGGAGAGCACTATACAAGCTGGTAAGGGAGAACATTAATCTATGGTGTGTTTGTTAGTCACGTTTCTGTTGCTGTGAGAGGAGCACCATGACCAAGTGAACTTTTAAAAGAAAGAGTTTATTTAGGTTATGGTTCCAAGGGGGCAAGAGTTCATCATGGTAAAGGGGCATGGTGGCAGAGGTGGCTGGAGTAGGAGCAGAAGCCAAACTCACACCTTCAAGCAGGCATGAGAAACAGAGTGCAACTGGAGATCTGACAAGGCTTAAGAGCTCTCTAACACACCCTGCCCCCAGCATAGCCATACTTTCTAAGACCTCTCAAAACAGTGCCACCAAGTGGGGATAAAATGTTCAAATACTTGGAACCAATGGGGAGCATTCTCATTCAAACCACTGTATTTGAACTTGGGGCTGGAAAAGTTATTGAGTGCCTAGAGTGTGTAGCTGTGGAGCTTGGAACAGTTAAGCTGAAAGAATTGTGGATGATGAAGGCCTGGCTTGTGAAACTTCAACAGGAAGTGGAGACTACCAGGGCTGTTTGTGTGGTATCTTGAATTGAAAATTGGTTGGTGCTTGTCACCTGGGGCTCAATAATCAGCTGTGATTAAGAAGAGACCAGAACCACTGAAGTGAATCCTTTACTGGGACGATTGATGCTAGGGATGAAAAATCAGCTGTAACAAGAAACCAATGTCACTGTGGCAAAATATTGTGAGAAGCAGTACCTCGGGTCAGCACACAGAAGCTGTGGTGCAGAGGGGGCCTGAGCCTCCGTCTCAAGCTGTAAGCAGAACTTGTAATGTGTAAGTCTTCTGCATGTTTCTGGTGTTGAAATCATGAAGGGATCATAGAGAACAGGTAAGACTTGGTACCCTGAGAGGTCAGGAAAGGCCATTAGTGAAAGTACAGACTCAGTCACAGTGAAGTCCCCAGAATTGAAGGGGTCATGGAGAGAATCTGAGATTTTGCACCCCACAAGGCCAGAAGAGGCCATTGGTGAAGGTGCAGCCTCAGCGTCAGTGGAGACCCCAACTTTTTGGCTATGCCGGGACCATAGGACAACCACCAAGGGCAGCATGAGGTGTGGAATAGAGATGGCCTGGGCCTGCTCAAGTTGTTTGTGATGTGAGTAGCAGAGTCAGAGAAGTGAAGCTACCAAAAGCCTTTGGAGCCCAGAAGACCATGAGTGAATGTCCAGATTTCTAGCCTTTAGCTACTTTGCGGTACGTAGGTTTGGCTTAGGTGTGCCCAATTCTTCCCTTTTGAAATAAGACAGTACTTGTTTTGGATTTTACAAGAGCCCACAGTTAAGAGACTTTTTAAAAAGACTATAGAATTTTAGGTGTTTGGATTTTTTAAAGGACTGTAGGACTTTTAAGGTGTACTGTCTTATGTTGTGATATTAATGTTAACATCATATCTTGGAGACAAGAAATGGAAAGGTTATGGTTTAATAGTGATGTGTCTGTGTGTCAAGTTGACAAAGGGTAAATTGTGCTGGACACAATTTAGTGTCAACCTGACACACTTGGGTAGAGGGAGCCTCAACTGAGGAATTTCTTCCATTGGGCTGGCCTATGGCCATGTCTGTGGGGTATTTTCATGATTGTTGAGTGATGTGGGAGGGCCCAGGCCACTGTGGGTGGTGCCACCCCTGGGAAGGTTGCTCTGTATTGTATAAGAAAGCAGGCTGAGCAGGGCCAGGGGAGAAATCCAGTAAGCAGTGTTCCTCCATGGCTTGTGCTTCTGCTCCTGCCTCCAGGTTCCTGCCCTGAGTTCCAACCTTGGGCTCCTTCAGTGATGAACTGTGACCCAGGAGATGTAAGCCAAATAAATCCTTTGTTCCCCAAGTTCGTATTTGTCAGAGTGTTTTGTCACAGCAATGGAGAAACAAACTAGAACAATAGTCCAACCCCAGTTTCAAGACTTAATAACCACATCAATAAGTGGCACAGCAAATGACATTGGTGCAGTAGTGGCACTTTTATCTTGGGGGTACTCAACAGCTACCTAATTGGACTTAAAGACCACTCAGTGGGAGGAAACTCATGTGTGGTACTGTAAACACTGTCAAATTCATATAGCAGAAGAGGTCATAGATCTTAGAGAAAACCCCAATCTGTCATATCTCTAGACAAATGTGATTTCTTGCTATGTGCAAAATATGGATCCTTAAATTTACAGACAAGTATCCCAGTCACCACTCATCAAAGAAGCTTTTTTTTCAACAGCAAAGATTATTACAGAGGTACACAACTGGTCATACCAAGATATTGTTTTTGAATTGCCCAAGCCTACATGGCACATCTACAAGGCAACCACTACACCTAAGGCTCAGGGAACATAGAACAAGGGATAGAGAGAACACATGCATTGTTCAATTCTTATCATTGAAACTCCCTCATGTAGCACAGGGCCAGGAACACAAAAGGTCACAAATGGTCAAAACAAAGAGAACAAGAGTCTTCAGAGTGTGGATCCTTGGACATAACTCCTACATTAAAATCCACCCTCCCAGGGCTCAAGGACCATTCCAGAAGAGGGAGAAGAAAACTTGTAAGAACCCGGGAGAAAGTGCATGACCGTATGCAAATAGAGACTTATGGGCTCCTGGGACCTTTCTCATATGAACCTACAGCAATTGTGTCATCATGCACAAGACCCATGCAAACTCGAGCAGACAAAAATCCAGCACAGAACTGTAGAAATGGACAGTAGATCTCAATCTTAGTCGAAGAATTATTAGCAGCTGATTACTGCTAGGTGAGGAAAAGCTGATCTTCTTAAAGTGAGGAACTCTAGATAGACTGACTAGACCTCAGTGGATAAACTTGTACTGAGGGACATCTGGGGACACTAACTGGATTTGACAGGCCTTAACACAAATGACAGAATACATGAAAACCAAGGCAGTGGGGGGGGGCATGGGCAGCTGCCAATGGGGGAAAGATTAAGATTAAGATGTTCTGTATGAAATACACAAATATTCAATAAAATTTTTAAACTCACTTTGGAAGCAAAGAAAATAGACTAGAATAAGGTACAGGTCAATGATATCCAGGTAAGAACTATCTTTTTATTTGATTTTGGGTATTCCAAAGGCCTTAAGACCATTTAAGAAGAGGGTTAGCTCTATACTTCTAGTCACACTGACTATAATTTATTGTATCACTCAGTTACCACTGCATGTGACCAGGACAAGTTTTTGTGTTCTAATAAATGGCTTCACGAAAGCAATGATTTTCTGAGGAAAGGAATATTGATGTATCTGGGTATGCTACTTAATAGAGATAATTAACATGTTTCTGAGAATTGTTATGCATGGTAGACACTGATGTTTGTGAGCAAAGTTGGCCATAGTTACTCCAAGGAATAAATTAACTGCTTTAAATCATGCTTTGATGACTAGTTACTGTAGTGGGTATGTGTGCATCTCCACACTGACACAGTGCATCTAATTATGTCAACGGGAAAGCAAGAAAAAGCCTATTTGAAGAGGGGAGTTAGAGAGGAGAGGACAAATTCAGAATTCAGAATAATTACAACCTGTGACCAAATGATACAAAAATTTTGCTTAAGCTGCACTTTATCAGCTACTCATTACAGAGCTATTTTCAAATATCAGTTTAAACTTGGCATTATGATTAGTCTTCAGTCCTATGTCTTTGAAAGAACATGGATTCTAATCTGATGCACACAATCAGGGAATGTCAAAGCAATGTCTATTGTGACAGGGCCCTCTGACTTAAGAGGGAATGGAAAAACCCATGAGAAAGAAATCAAGAGAGAGGGCTCTGACTCAAGCTTCTACAGACATTACTGACCACAGACAGTTCATATCCTTTCTCTAGCTTCAGTATTGGGAATTAGTTAGGAAAAAGTTGATTCAGTGTTTTATAAATTTCTTCCTAGTAAAAGCCTTAAATAAATAAACAAAGGGGAAAATTGGTCTTGGCATGTGTGATGTCCCAAATAATTGAATTACGATAAAAAAGAGTTGAGGTAAAAATAATGCTAATTTTATAGGAGCCTGTGTCAGAGGGAAAGCAATATGGAAAACTGGGAGGTAAGTGGAGGGTGTGATTATCAGAGGTTCCTTTTCAAACTTCTGAAAAGAACGTGGACACTTACAGAGAGGACATTTCCTCCTTCGCTCACAACATGCTTTCTCCAGAAGAGAGCCACCTTTTGTCCTTTACTCCTCTTTTTATTCAATTTGATAACTGGAATTTAAGTTCCATCAAATCTGAATTTGATTAAAAATTTATAGAGCATTGCTCCGCTCAGAAATATCTTTTCCATTTATCATCACTGTATATAATGGTTCATCATTTGGAATATATATCATTGAGGGTTCTTAGCTGAAATAAAACACAATTCATTTCCTTAGTTTTATCAAGTAGAAATTTATTTATAAACCAATTAGATAATACAAGAAAACCTTTGTGGGTCAAGGTCAGGCTTAGCTGCTAAATGTCTAGGAGAGATGCCCCCAGGACACACACACAGAGGGCATGTGAAGGGCGCTGTAGCAGACCTATTGCAGTCACTAACTGTTTATGGTGAATTATTCTCAGAATGACTGACTCCCGCTGTAGGTTCAACAATTTTCTGTGATTCAGGCAGACAAGACACCAACATCATCATACAGTGTAGTCCATGTTATTGGAATTGAATATAACTTCTCTCCTTGATTTCATCTCTATTCTGTCCATAAGTCCTTGGAGAAAAACACTACAGTGAACAGTGAGAAGGACTGAATGTAATTGAAATACAGTTACCAGATATTTGAAACTCTGCTAATAAGGCATCATTAATTAATATTGACACAAAACATATTCTCAACCCTGGCTCATACATCTCTCTTAACCTATTTTGCCAGTGGTCTCTCAGTCTTGTTCCATCCACGGACCTGGCCATTGGGTCTTAAACATTAACTGTGACAGGGGCTAAAAAGATGGCTCAGGTATTAAGATCACTGGATGCGCTGCCAGAGGACCCGGGTATGGTCCCCAACATTCACATGGCAGTGAACAGCTGCCCATAACTCAAGTTCCAGGGCACCTGGTGTCCATGATTGCCCTCTGTCAGCATTGCACAGCAACATGGGTGCACTTACATACATTCTGGAAAAGCACGCATACAGATAAAATAAAAATAGATAAAATTTAATAAAACCCTAGTTGTGTCTAATGTATTAGCAGCTCTCCACCTGGGATCACATCATCAGATGGTTTATGCTCATTTTTGCCAACTGTCCAGAGGAATTTACACTTCATCTTCATTTGGCAGGGGAGGAAGGGCATCAAATAAATGAGAAGATGCACACAGTGTCCTTTCCTAAGAAGAACATTCTTTGTTCTCAGACTCAGCAGAGGGCGAAACCATTTGCCACACACTGGTATGCAATATTGATTGCCTTACTTCTATCCATATCAATTTTTGACTTTCAAAAATATCTTTGTTGCAAATTTACATTTTACATTAGTAAAGAATAGAGTACTTGGCTTTTGGGAGCACTCAATGCTTAGAAAAACCCCAAGTTGCTAAAAAAAAAAAAACCCAAGTTGCTAGTATTAATATTATCTGTCATACACCAAATCACAGCAGTATTTGTCTTCTCAGGAAATTAACTATGAGAACTTCCATTCTTTTTGCTTTCTATAATTTGTTTGCATTTAGTGTGTGTGTGTGTGTGTGTGTGTGTGTGTGTGTGTGTGTGTACTCATGCATGTGGAGGTCAGAGGCTGGCTTGTAGGAGTCAGTTCTTTCCTTCTACCATGTGGATGCTGAGGATTGAACTTAGGTCACAATGCTGTGTGGCAAGTATCATTACCACTGAGCCATTTCTCCAGCCCAACAATTTCTATTCTTATATTGCCATTCAGAGCAATCAAAACCAGAAAATTCGACACATTATGCTGTAGCAACATTAACCCAGAAAGACACAACATGACGAAGGGCAGAGAATAAGAGACTACAGAGCTCCTACTCCTGAACAGGACACCTATATCAAACCCCTGCCACCTAAGGCTCAGAAACCATGTGGAAGAAGGGGCAGAAAGACTGTAAGAGCCAGAGGTGGTGGGTGACCACAAGGAAACAGTGTTTCACTGTTTTCTAGACAGCTTGGAAGTTACTCATAGGAACTTACAACAATGGTAACAACATGCACCAGACCCAAAGCTCAAAACAGACAAAAAACTCCAACCTTAGCTGAGGAACTTTTGGCAGCTGATAACTACTGGGAGGGAAAGTTGGTTTTCTTTAAGGGTTTGATGCTAGATAGGTTAACCAGCTCCGGGTGGGTGCACACCAATGGGCATTTAATTTCTTCTATTCTAAAATGTATTAATACTTAAAAACTCAGCACATTATCCTGTAGTGAGAGCATTATACATTCTCTTCTGTCACACACATGTGCCATATGCTTTCAGACGCACATATGCACATAAATAAAAACAAAACTTGAAAAGTGCTCTTACTATGGTTTCAAAACTCAGAATTATTTAGATAGGTAAATTCACTTTCTCTCTCCCTCTATCCTTTTCTCTTCCTGTTCCTCTTCCCTTTCCTTCCTTCTTTCCTTCCTTCCTTCCGTCCTTCCTTCCTTCTTCTTTCTTTCTTTCTTTCTTTCTTTCTTTCTTTCTTTCTTTCTTTCTTTCTTTCTTTCTTTCTTTCTTTCTTTCTTTCATTTGTGGTGCTAGTGTTCAAAACGTCTGATTGCAAAGACAGCAAACACTTTGTGCTTTGGAGACTGTCCCTGGGGTGTGACTGCACAGGCTCTGGGAAATCTGCCATTTTTTGTATACTGCATTGCATTCATACCGCATGAGGCTGCCTCCATTTTCCAGGTAAAACTGCACTTGTCCTAACTGCAGGCACCTGATGTCACTACTGTCTAGACTCCATTGCTCCTCCTTCTTCACTATCTAGGCAATTTTTAATTATGCATCTTTTTAAGCGTTAAAGTAGGAAGTAGATATTTCATTGCTACAGCATTTCACAACACTGAAGACTCAAATTTTCTCATTAGCTCTTATAAGAGCTATTTCAAGATTTTAGAATAAAGTCAGACCGGTGTTATGTATAATTTTCAAGAAGAGGAAGAGAAAGCTGTATTTTTACTGACTAAAGATAATACATGTTTGACAAAGATATCCAACTCAAGTAACTCACCTTAAAATAAAATAAAATCCTTTCTGCATACAGAGATGCTTCTGTATAATATTCTTTACTTCACAAACTAATGCCGTTTAAAACTTGAAGTCTTTCTTAGATATGCTTGGGCATCGTGCATTATCCTGCAATCGTTTGTTGTCATGAGTGGCTTTTTTTTTTTGTTATTTTTGTTCTTTCTGCTATGCTTCCTTTAAACATAGCACTGCCCAACACTGTAGCAGTGAGCTAGACGTTTTGAAGGCATTCCCAGCCGAATATATTCTCCACCTGCATTTCCTGCATTCGTAATGGTGTTTTTGTGATTGAACTTGCCATGCGGTGAACATGCAAAGAAAAAGCAATCTTTTTGAAGTTCCGCTCTGACTGCGAAAGGCATTTTTTCAGGTGGCAATTCACTGCTTCCATGTTGTTGGAATATTTTAAAACAGTGCAACTGGAGAAGACCTGGCAATTACAATGCATGGCTGAGATGATTTGTCAAAAGTAGCAAGATCCAGATATAGAGTTTTATGGAAAACTTTGATTTTCCCGAAGTGATACTAGAAGCCTTTGAAATGACTTTGCCCAGTCATCAGATTTCCCTGCAGTGTGTAGTCTTTGTGGTTAATATTTTGATCCCCAAGGAATGCCTGTGGAAAATGTCCAACCAGCACAAATCAGAACGCTTAAAAATACCCGCTGTTCTCCTACTACTACTGTATGTGTTGTTGAAGTTTTCTTTATGTGCCTCAAACACATTGAAACGAATCATAAAACTGTATCAGTGGGTGAGGGAAAATAGGAGGGGAGAGTACACTGCATTGGGCTTTTATTCTTCAGCTCCAGCTCCTAAACTCTGCACAAGCTGAGTGAGATGAAAAATGTTGCCTGCTGTCTTGTTGAAAGGCAGAGCTGTGGTTCCTGGTGCTCAGGTACAAACCCCAGGCTGAACACGTCACAGCAAAGCTTGGGCATGTCTTTGTTCTCTCTGCTGGTACAGTGAAATGCAGCTGGGCATTTTTAGGGCACGAAGGTAGTAGAGGAGAAAAATAGTAAAATGACTCTAGGATTGTTATAGGCACAGAGAAATTAAAGAGGGCAGTAGGAAGTCTGAAATCTTCACTGGATTGTTTCTGCTCCTATTTGCCATATATATTTGGGCCTTGTTGAGCTTTGCTTTGCTCTTGAGAGGAGAATTTTGAACCAGACCAATCCAAACAAATATCTTGGAACATACCATAAAATGTGACTTTGGTCCAATCACATAGTTTCTATAGTGACTTCTTTTGTTCTTCAGTAGGAAACTTATGACAACCTCAACAGTTTTGTGAGGTCCGGTGGATGGACACACACTGATGAACATTTGGGGACATAAATTTGACTCCACAAGCCTTAATAGGTATGACAGTCTACATGAAATCTGGCAGGAGAGGCAATAAGAGGGGAAAGGGGCCTAAATACACTCAAAGTATATTGTATGACAGCTGCAAAATTCAATACAAATTACAATAAATCAAAAGAGAATAAAAATGAAAGCATTTGGAGAATGCCAACCTTAATACCTACAAAACACTAAGGAAATATAAGAAATGATTAGAGCCTCTCCCAAGAATTTAGGAAATGTGCAACAATCTCTTGAAGATTTGTTTTATTGTATCACTGTTTGGTACAATTCCAGGTCTTAATGAGAATATTTAGAAAGTTGAGATTCTGGGACTAAGAAGGGTCTCATCTGGAATTTTCCTTAATAGTGTGGGATTTCCTACAAAACACTAAGGAAATATAAGAAATGATTAGAGCCTCTCCCAAGAATTTAGGAAATGTGCAACAATCTCTTGAAGATTTGTTTTATTGTATCACTGTTTGGTACAATTCCAGGTCTTAATGAGAATATTTAGAAAGTTGAGATTCTGGGACTAAGAAGGGTCTCATCTGGAATTTTCCTTAATAGTGTGGGATTTTTACCAACAAAGTACTCAGAGTGTAAGCATTCTGAATTGCGTACTGTGTGCACAGGGATGCCCAGTGTCCAGAAAGACTCCTGTTGCATTCAGGGAGGCCTTCTTTCTGAGTCATCTATGGAAAGTGATGAAAAGGGTTCTCTCTCTCCTTAAATTTACATTCCTGACAGGAAGAGCTGGATGCTTATATCTATATGGAGAAAAGGAAACATTTATTCTAGTGCTCAAACATGTTAAACTTTTCATCATCAGTTTCTCTTTTGAAAATTATTTTTTAAATTTGTTTTTATTGAATTTTTCTGTATTTCATACAGGTCTAGTCTGTCTATCCAGAGTCCCTTGTTTTAGGAAGATTAGCCCTTCCTCACCTAGCAGTAATCAGTTGCCAATATTTTTTCATTTAAGATTGGGGCCATTTCCCCAGTTCTATGTTTTGTTTTTTGTTTTGTCTGCCCGTGTTTGTATGGGAATTGTGTATGCTGACACCTTAAAAAATTTTGGGGGTCTTTTTGAGAGAGGGTCTCCCTGTAGTCCCAGCTGTCCTGGAACTCACTATGCAGACCAGGTTGGCCTTGAACTCACAGAGATCTGCCTGCCTCTGCCTCCCAAGTGCTGGGATTAAAGGTGTTCACCACCAAGCCGGGCTATATTTTTATTGTATTTACTTATTATTTATCTTTGGGTAGAATGTGGAGTCCAAGGACAATTTATAGGATTCAGTTCTCTTCTTCTACCATGTGGGTTTCTCGTATGAAACTCAGGTAATTAATCTTGGTGGCGAGGGCCTTTACCACTGAGCCATCTCCCTGGCCACAAGAATTTCTTTTAAGCTCATGGAAAGTGGAATATCTATTACTCAATTAATTTCTCTGTATATTCATCGAAGGAAGACACTATCCTTTAGTAGAAAGAACACTGAAACATGAGCAAATTTTGTGTGCAATGTCTTTTTTTTTTTTTTAAATTTGCTCACTTGTTTCCTTGGTAAAACAAAAATCTTTAAAAGAGACTTGAAATTGTCTTTTTAGAAAAATGAGTCAGTATGTGTGGAATGCAAAATAAAAATGTTGGCATTTAGGATGTGTAGAAATGGTCTCGACCATTTTGATGCCTTGCTAAAATCAAAGGGACCACTCTGAAGTTCTTGTAGTTGAGATTCTCACCCAGGGTAGATGATAAAGAAAGAGGAAACCATACCACTTACCTAAGTGATGTATTATCACCTTTCAATTAAAAACACACACACATCAATAAGCTTGAGTCATTTGGCAAAGGTGGCCAATTTATCCAAAGTCATCAAACAAAATAAAAGAAGACCAACGGAAAAGAAGGAGAAGGTAGTTCTGGGAAAATTAGTAAAATCAGTGAAGAATTGTAACTTGGAATCCATTTTGTTGAAAATCTTAGAGCAGTCCAAGATCGTTTATTTCCATCAAACAAGCCAATGTGCCCTTTGCTGACATGAGAAAGCAGATAGAAGACATTTTGTAAACTTAAACTGTTTCCCATAGTGGCATGAATGTTATGGGAATACCCAGCAGCTTTCTGATTGGATTTAAAGCCCACATCACAGGAGAAATCGAATGTCTGGTAATGTAAATTTGCCAAGGACCCACACGGAGGAAAATACTATTATTATTTTGCTAGATGGACTTAGTATCAAAATGCCTTCTAAATACGGATTTCATTACTCATAGATTATTTTTAGCTCTCAGACCTCATCAGAAAAGTTAATGTAGTGGGTGGTAATTAGTACAGAGACTCACAAATGGTTAAAGTGCAGAAAGTAAGCGTCTGTGGATTGCTCAGCCATGAAAGTGACATCTCTATCATACACTGTCCCCCATAAGACTCAGGAAACACCTTGGAAGAGGGAGGCAGAAAGATTTTAAGAGCCAGGGTTAGGAAGACCTGGAGAAAACACTATCTTCTGAACATGACAAATGAAGCCCCCATCCCTAGCTCAAAGAGCTATTAATAGTTGATAACTGCTAGAGGAGGGAAAATTAGATTTTTATGCTGGGTGCTGAATAGAAATTATCTTTCCTCCAGACAGTGGCCTTAGCTTCCCAGGTACCTGGGATTACAGGTTTGTGTCCAGAATTCATACCATTTTGAGACAAACTTTTTGAGTCTTTGAATGTCTAAATAAATCTGGATTTGGAAAGTACACTTGAATTGCAGTTTCAGTATAGAAATATCTATATTTGTAATCTCTTTTTCTTGTCTCAGAATATTTTTTAGATTTATTTTTTTTAATATTTTAGACAGTTTACTCCTTGTATGTAATGTATTGTGGTAATTTTCACTCCCTACAATCCCATGTCCTTATTTTTATCTTCTTTCTGGTTTTCTTCTTTTTCTATTTGTTTTGGGTTTTGTATTGCTTCTTGAGGTTTTTTTTTTTTTTTTTTTTTTTTTCGCTTGTAACCCACTGAGTCCAATTATTGTTGCCCATAAACTCGTGAATATGGAGCCATCCACTGGAGCATGAGCAACCTGCTGAAAGATGTTCACTCAGGCCCTGAGTATCCAGAGGTTTTCTTGGGTTGACAGCACACTGCTTACATCTCTGATCTTTCATCCATGGAAGTCAAGATGTTGTCACTAGTCTCTAGTTAGCTTGGAGGCTGTAACTCATATATCATAGCCCAAAATCCATCTCATAAATTATACTGTGGGACTGACAAGTGGCCAAAGCTCTGAGGGAAATAAGGACAGTCTTACATGGCAACACCCCTCAGACACTTAGACATCACCACACTGGAGCCAAGGACAAAGCCAGACTTCTTTTTGGGTAAAGTTAATTCTTCACTAGGTAATTATGCACGAAAAAAGGTTTTTATTGTAAAGTGTATAGAAGTGTTCTACTGGGAAATTATTTTCAAAAATAAAATTATAACACGTATACATTATCTGAAACAGAAGAAACTATTCACATGAATTGTTTGAACATTAAAAAACATACATAAAATATTTTCATACATATTGTCACATTAATCAAATTTTCTAATTGGAATTTCTTAACATATTTCTTATGAACTTATTTATTAAAAACTATTTTACTTGCATGAATCACTCTATACTGAAAACACTTTTAAAGTAAGGACTTCATCTAATTCGTTACAATGTACAGTGCCAAGAACCCTGCCTGTAATTAATACAATTTTATATTAAACAAATTCTATATTTTATTCACATTCATCTCATTTCTCTATGTATTATTTCTTTTATGCTTGATAGTCTTATGTACCCAGGATGGGTCTGGCACTTTTTCTCTCTCTTCCTCCCTTATTTCTCTCTGACTTTCTCTTTCTCTCTCCCTCATTCTCTCCCTCCCTCTCTTTTTCTTTTTGCCTTTCTTTAACTTTGCAGGATATTTATGATGTTAGGAAATGGTGACAGTGGGAATCCTCGCCTTGTTGCTCAGCCTCACTAACATTTGCCATTTTCATTGTAAGTATACCCTAGTAGGGATATAAATGATATCTCGTCACAGGTTTTGTACTTTCACTCATAGCAGTTAATGTAATTATGAAATCAAGCAGCTCTAATGCGCTTGTTGACCACTTATATATCTTCTATGGACATATGTTCATTCTAGTTCTTTTCCCACTTTACTTTTCTTGGAAATATATGTCAAAATAGAAATAAAGAAATAAAGAGTCAAAGTTTTGGCATATAATCAGCTTTAGTGGACAGTATCAATTATTCTAACATGCCTTTAAGCATGTATAATCTCACCAGCAATGTAAAAAAAAATTTGAGTTGTCCATCCTAAATCATACTTCACATTCTTTTTTTTATTTTTCATATTTTACAGAATAAGCACTGATCTCTCACAGAAATTTAAATTTGCACTTATCTAATGATTAATAATGTCGAACATTTTTGATATACCTACTGCTTACTTGAATATTTTGTGATGTTTTTACTCAGGACTTTTGTCCACCTTATAAATCAGATTATTTGTTGTAATGACTTAAGGAAGTCCTTCACATGTACTTTGAATTAGCGTGTTTCAGTTCTTCATAGTAAAAAACGTGCTTTCCAATTTCTGGCTTGAATTTTTAATCTTTTCATGATGACTTTTTAATGAAATAACATGTTTTTGGTAAATATCAAATATATGATGTGTGTGTGCATATTTCTAAGATTCCTTACTATTTTTTTCACCTTTATATTCTTTAGAGAAACTAGGGAAATGCTTTCCTCCTTTAAAATACTTTTGCTTTGTTTTGTTTTTGAGAAAAGGTCTTACTATGTAGCCCCGACTGGCCTGTAACTTGCCATGCAGAGCAGGCTGGCCACAAATTCACAGAGATCCACTTTCCTCTTCCTCCTAAGTACTGGGATTGAAGGTGGGTGATTCTATGCCTGGCTCATTTGAAATATTTCTGACACTTTTCGCTACATCTTTTAATGATTTAACATGCAGGTTTTAAAAACTTTTATGAGTACATTTTGAAAACTTGAGATTCTTAAAGAAAACGACTTCCCCAACATCAAAAACTTGTTGATAGTGAAACTGACTTCTTACTGAAATCTTTTCATTAGGCTATTTTCATGTACATTAGCAACTGCAGTGTAAATAATAAATTAAGAATTTCTGAAATGGTCCCAAATGTTTTCTTTTTTGTATTTTATTTATTATTTTTATTTTATGTGTATGTGTATATTGCCCGCATGTATGTAAGTGCACCTGTGTCATGCATTGCCACAGAGGTCAGAAGATGGCTTCAAATTCCCCTGGAGCTGGAGTTAGGGATGGTTCAGAGCCGCCATTTGGATGCTGGGAATCAAACCCAGGTTGTCTGCAAGAACAGTCAGTGCTCTTAACCACTGAGCCATGTCTCCAGCCCCCAAAATGTTTTCTTAATCTCAAACCATCCAACAGTTTTCTTTTTAAAATTTCCAGCTTCTTAGGATTTTGGATAACTAATCATGTTTTTCATAAATGATTGGTTAGTTCTAAAAGCCTCCACAAGTCTGCAGTCCTTTATTCTGACCCAGCAGAGCTTTAAAACTACATTTTAAGGGAAATAGTTTTTTAGGAACTTGCAAATCATATCTCTCATAAAGGACTTTTTTTTTTTCTCTCTCAGATATGATTCTTTAATCCATTCACATGTCGAGAACAGGAGAGTGGAGTAAACAAGACAAACAGGCCAGCTCTGTGCCAAAAGGGAAGCAGACTCTCCTGATTGTGGTGTTAAGCCAACATATTGTATCAACAAAACAACTTAGAAATATAATACTTTAAATCATTTGGCAGAAACCATTTTAAGTGATATTATAAAAATCTTTCATATTTCACATTAACAAATATGTGATGTATACATGTATATGATAATAATGGTATGGCTATTTTTAAAAACACAATACTGAAACTGTATACCTTTGGTTGACTAAATCACACAGAGCTTTCTAGCTACAATTAATGCATATGCTTTAAATGCTGATGATCACTCTAGGTCAGTATCGCTGGAAGCTGAGGAGCTCAGACACTATGACTATGAATGAATGTCTGGGCATGGTCAGTATGGCCATGCTGTGTGCTTTAAATGCTGATGATCACTCTAGGTCAGTATTGCTGGAAGCTGAGGAGCTCAGACCTGACACTATGACTATGAATGAATGTCTGGGCATGGTCAGTATGGCCATGCTGTAGGAATTCCATTGAGGGTGTACTGCCTTAGAAATCACATCAGCCTTAAGGTTTTTTTTAATGGACTGGATATAAACTGCAATAGAGCTACAATTTCCAGGCATTCCCTCTTGAAATATTGGTATAATCTTGCTTGCCATCTTTTCAGACTCTAATATCTAATCCACTGATGAATCTTGTTCACCTGGGAGTGGTATTAAGAGAAAGAGAGATTTATCACTCGATCATTTTTTCACCTATTACAATAAAGGTGGTAACATTATTGTTTCCTTGAGCAATCATAAGAGTTCCATTCAGCTTCTCAAATCTAGTCCATTTTGTGCTACCTGGTTAATTTTTCAGCATTACTGATGGTGTCCTCTGTCAGCTTTCTTATTTCTTTCAAATATCCCAATGGTTTTTATTTTATTTAGATAATCTATTCAAAGTACTTTCCTCTGACATCCAAGTTTCTATATAACTTGTCCTCACACGTGTTTAACAAACTTCTTTTTCCATTATTACTTTGATAAATTTTATATTCAACCCTCTTAAGTCATTTAAGTGATTCACACTATGCAACATTGTATATTGATGTGTTTCCTCACAAGGCTTTTAACCTTCCAATCTTGAAAACAGCCTTGAAATACATTGCAATGCTAAGTTCTTCTCATAAAAGATTTTAGATATTTATTGGCAGGGCATGGTAGAGCATGCCTTTAATCCCAGCAATTGGAAGCCAGAGGCAGGCAGTTCTCTACAGGGAGATCCTGTCTCAAAAAGGCCAAAACAGAAAAATATTTTAGATATTTATCTGTGTTCTGCCCTCTATTTATCTCACATATAAAACCTATCAACTATAAAGAACCAAGAGAAATGACTTTACCTTTGACAAGCTAGCATTAGTAGTTATATTAGTAATTGGTGTCAGATTGAATTTTTAGTTTGTATTTGCAGTTATAGTTGTAGTTAATGTCATAATGCAATTACTATATGGTGATATCTTACATTCTCTGTGGTATGAGGAACAAACTGCTGACATATTTCTAAGCTGTCTTCTTTAAGATAAGGTGGTAATTCTCACCAAAGGCATGATCCCCAGGGCTTGATTAAAAACATCATGCACAAAGGAAGAATTTGTCATTGCCTAAAGTGAGTAGTCAGAATTTGCTCATTTCTATATTTTCATAGTATTTTTCATTTACATGGATCTTGATGTCTTTCCAGGGCATTCACTTTTATATTAGTCCTATTTCTCTGTTACACCAAAATACCCAAAGGAGGGTACTTTATGAAGGGAAGAATTTTATTCAGCTCACAGCTGAAGAAAACAACTATCAAGAGCTAATGAAGCCCTTCTAAGGTCATGCCCCAATGATCTGATCGGAGCACTTTCCTATATGCCCCATCCTAAGTTCCATCATTATCATCGTATTTTGGACCAAGCATTCAACATATGAGTCTTTGTGGGGGTCAATCCATATCCAACCATACTACATTTACACAGTATAAAGAAACAATCCTCTAAGTTATTTTTATTTCAATGAAAATTTTTCATGAAGTAGTTTAAAAGATGGCTCATTAATAAGATTTAGTTCCTCAGTAGTATTTTTTTAGTTAGAAGCTTCTTAACTTCGATATTTTAAAATTCAATTCATTAGAGAAGTCAAATATATTCTCTAAAATTTTCCTTCTAGATAGCTCTATTGTTTTCAATGGCATGGGGTATTACTCTATTGAGATCATCAATTTGAATATCCACTACACTTTTATGAATGAGTACAATATATTCATGATTGCTTTCACATTTTTCTTTAATGTTGGGTTGTTCATTGGCTTTTAACAGTCATTCTGCCTTTCATTTTATGCAATTCCTTGTTGACATTTTCATTTTTAGATTTCTTACATGTTTTGTGACATGAAAAATAAAGGATCAAGTCTATTGAAAATTGTATTCTATGTAGAAATGGGAAAATATTTTTATATTGGCAGTTCATAGTTTAAATAATAAACATTATTTTGTATAGTAACCAGAGAGGACATGAACAGTAGATAGATACTGTGGTTTAAATTTTAATATAAAGAAATGTAGATCACATTTTGTAAATTCATGTAGTATGTTATAGCATAGAGAGCATGATGTTTTGACTCTATGTGGAATATATTTTTCGTTACAACACAATTGCTGGTAATTTTGATCCTTTACGCACCTTTTTCTTTTAAACTTGAATTCAAAACCATTCAAATAGGAGTGAAGTTCCCTGAGGTGCAGTCACTGGCCAGCTGTGTGGTTCTTATGCCTCTAACTCAGAGACATAATCCTGACAATGCTTACTATAAAACATAATTCCCAGAAGACATGAAATATAGCAGCTGATCTAGACAAGAGTCTTTCAGGGTCATGTTCACAGAGTTGCTTATGAAATTCTTCCTGGTAAATAATTATTGAAGAATCCAATAAGAATTTCTACTAGCAGATTTCGAGCTGAATCAGTACATAACAGGAGTTTAGGTTTGGGAAAATAAAAATGGCAAAAGAGACAGATTTCTGCCTTCCCAATGGTTACCTGACCTATATCAGAGCAAAAGCCAGAGTGATGAAGGATGATGCGAGGAATGGCATCAGTTTGGCCTCCAGAGTCAGATAGATTCAGTATCCTAGAAAGTGTAAGCTGAGAATCTACCTGTATAGAAGTAGATACCTCTGGGAATAAGGAATATTATTTTCTAGTACTGTATGTGAAATAAAATTTCATTATTTGAATGAAGGCTTTTTTATACTTTTTACGTGGGACTCAAAAGAATTGTAGCATTGAGAATCTGTAAGCCTGCTCTCAGAGTAGCTTTTTATCAGAATTTGATACAAAAATGAGTTTAGCAAAGTAAGAGAGCAAAAATTTGAAAAGACTTTTAAAAATCACTATCTCATGATGATTACGGGTGACTTTCATTTGTGAGGCAAAGGAATGGGTTTTACTTAATGGATACAGGTCACAAATGAACATGTCATTTGTAGAAGATACAGGAAGGAAAACTCAGTACAGAAAAGAAGAGTATGCACATGAAAAGAAATGACATGGTTGACTGTTGAGTACTGGAATTTATTGATATCTATAGACTGGTAAATCCTAGCAGTGTTATTCAAATGCACATCAAACACTCAATTAATCGACAGGACTTTGTTCAGTGTTTTTAGTGCTCTCTCAACCCCATTCCACTGTTTCATGAATCTTAGGTGTAGAAGTTCCATTGTAGATGTGTCACTTAGGATGGGCATGTCTTAGACACATATTTTCTGTGTGTGACCAGTTATGAAACTTTGTAACAGTCTCTATCTGTTGCAAAAATGAAGCTTTTTGATAAATGGTGAATGGTGTATTTGTCTGTAGAGGAAATTATTTACTCAATTACTAAATCCCTATTTGATTTTTCTCTTCTAGGAAATTAATATTTAGTTTGGACAAAATAGAGCAGATGATTTGGAAGGTGAATTTTGTCTACAATTCATAGGCCAACAATAGCCAGAGAATCAGGCAGATTCTTGAAAACAAAGTTTCTCTAGAATAGTTTATACTTAAATATATTGAAGATGAACTAGCTCCTAAAAGTGGTGGAGTATTCGAGTAGGGGAGGGATATCTCATCTCATCTTGGATGTAAAGAAACTGGAGGGAAGGAAATTGATTTGGCACAAGTAAGTACTAAATAAAAGCATGAAACTTAAGGAAGGTGTGGGGACACATGCCTTTAACCCAGCATCTGGAGGCAGAGGTAGGCAGATATCCGAGACTGAGACTAGCCTGGTCTACATAGGAGTTCCAGGCCAGCTGAGACTACATGGAGACCCTGCCTCAAAAAAAAACAAAACAAAACACAAAATAAACAAATGAACAAAAGCATGAAGCTCTTTTGTTTCTAGGTCACACTCTTGATTTTAGGGCTAATCTCAAGCATTTCTATTGGCAGTTAAAGTACCAAATTTTATAACTAAAGCTCACCCTTTGGATGCAGAGAGGCTCAACACTCATCACTCTCCTTCAATGATGCTCTGATTTTTCCTTGAACACCAAGTAACTCACTAATCTCTGAGTCAATGTTACCATTGGCTACCCTGCCATCCTATTAAATATAGGGACTAGAGTCTGAAAAAATAAGATTTCCTTTTGAACCTCATACAAATTTAGAAATACTACATTAATAGGATAGATTTTTTTTAAAGTTAAACCTGATAAATGGATGAAAATGAGGGGAAAGGCATTTTCTAGAAATTGTTCTCAACTAGATAAAAAGGCACTTGTGACTAGGAACAAAGAGTTGGTGCTAAGCACAGGATTCTCCTTTTCTCTGGTAATGTATTTTCTTTACTGCTTAATAAGTTGCAGCATCTATATTTCCCCAGGAATGCTTTATGCAAAATAACCTGCCCAGTATAAATGCCTGCTAATAGGCTATAGCTCATAAAACAATAACTTATCTGGGTACATCAACAAAGGGAGTATAAAATTATATAGCAAAACCTTCTGGTTGGATGAGCTATCAAAGAATATAGTTTATGACTTTGCAAATGGAAAATTAATTTATAGTTTGAAGTGTCAAAAAGATAAGCTCTTACCTGAATATTTTGTGCCCAACTGATAGCATGCTTCTAATTTAGGTAAAAAAAAAAATGAAATGACATTTAATACGTATTATAAGGTGCTGTCACACCTGTAGAAAATTTTAAGGTACTATATGGGAATCATTTCTAAATTGACAATTTTATTAAAATATTGTATGGCGGGGCTGGAGAGATGGCTCAGTGGTTAAGAACACTGGTTGTTCTTTCAGAAGAGCTGGGTTCGAATCCCAGGACCTGCAGGGCAGCTAACAACTGTCTGGTTCCAGGGGATCCGACAGCCTCTTCTGACCTCCATGAAAATTGCAATACGTGGGTATACTTACCTACATGCAAGCAATACAAGCATACACACAAACTAAAAATAATGGATAATAAATATTTTTTTTAAATATTGTATGGCTTAAATTTTACTGAAGGTGTATGGAGAGCATCCATTGTGTGCCATTCATGGCTGTGGGCTCACTGGGCATCCAAACATGGTGTCTCTCCCTATAGGGATCAATGTCTGTAGGAAAGTGCCTTAGGTAACTGTGCTTTAAGCTTGACATAACAGTTGATCTTTAAAAGAGATCGACTGGTGTATGTACTGACAAATCACAGGATGAAGAAAGGGGAATCTGGTCCTGAGTGTTTTGGAAAGGCTTTAAAAAGACATGGCACTAAGTTGGGAAGTGAGCAACATATTCTACAGAGCAACTGTGGCCAGAAGAAGGAAGTTCAAAGTAAGCTTGGAGACAGAGAAAGTAAATGCTCTTGGCTGCAGAACAGGCAATAAGGGAGAGAAAGAATGGGGCAGGCTTCTGTATAAGTGTCCTTTGTTGGTACTGCAGTCGAGTGATATAGCTGTGTGGCCATTCCAGGTCACTGACGTGAGGATGGCAGCCACTGCTCACGCACAGCTTTCATTAGTCAGACCTGCTGTGCCTAGCATAAACAATAGGAAGAAGCTTTATTTTGGCTCATGGTTTCAGATGCTTCATCCCTTTGGAACTGTCCTGGCAGGAAGGAAGGGCTATTCTCCTGATAGTGCAATAGACTATCAGAATATTGCCACAAGGGGCCCCAAGAAATTGAAATTTCCCCAGGAGCCTTATGCTAGCAGACAGAAAGGCTGAGACTCTGTGGCCAGTCAGGGGAATGGGGTTTTATGCAGTTCTGACAATTTGTCAGTCAGACCACCTTGAGGGAGAGACTGGGGCTAGGATGATGATGAGGCAGACCACACCTTGCCCAGGACTGCCGAGCTGTGAAGACCTCTTGACTTGTATTTAACCAAGAACCTCACATTGGGACCCGGAAAATGTGCTTGAAGGGTCACTGGACCTCCTTTTTCCTCTTCCCAAGGTGGCCACATCGAATAAATCTCCTTTTGTTTGTTTTTCATTATTGTTGTTTGTGCTTGTTTTTTTACTATAATTTATTTATTTAGTTTACTGAAGACCAGTGGCCAGAGCCTAGCTTGTTAGGACTGCCAGGCCCCGGCTCAGACCCTAACAATCCTAGCAACACTATGGTCACTTTGTTTTGTTTTGTAGTGAGTTAGAATATCATGGGGAAGGTATGGTATAAGAAAGATTCTCACTTCATCACAGCCAAGAAGTGGGGCCGAAGGGCAGAGAGAGGGAGGGAGGGAGGGAGAGAGAGAGAGAGAGAGAGAGAGAGAGAGAGAGAGAGAGAGAGAGAAAGAAAGAAAGAAAGAAAGAAAGAAAGAAAGAAAGAAAGAAAGAAAGAAAGAAAGAAAGAAAGAAAGGGCTACATCCTTCAAAACTACCAGGATGCACAGAGCATGCATCCTTGAAAGATAGCTCCTGGTTATCTAGTTCCTTGAACTAGGCCCTGCTTTCCACAGTTCTACCACTTCCCAATAGTCTATTTAAATTTTGAATCCATCAATGGATTAATCAATCAATGAAAGCAATGCCCTCATGATCTGATTGCTTCTCCAAAACTCCTCCTCTGAATATTGCCTTGATCGTGGAACAAGCTTTTAATACATGAACTCCAGAGGAAAGGGTGGGAGGTGCACTTCACAGCAAAACCATAAAAACCTGCAGATAGACGCAGCCCAGAGAAATCCTGGCCTCTATCTTGTAACTTCTTAGTCACAGAGACTCACTAGTATCACCAGCGTCCTCCTCCTAGAGCTCTATGTTTCTCAGGCCAGATGAGACGCAGTCCATCCTCGCTTCTCATTATGTCAAAATTTTTACCATTCCTGTATTGCCCGCAGTTCATTCTTTGCTGTATTAAGCTGTTCGCTGGTTACTTCACCAAAATTACTTTTGCCCAGGAGGCTGTTTCTCATCCTTCCTGGTTAATGTCAAGGACTCTGGTGCAGGATTTTCTGCAGCATGGAGGGCGATAAGTCTTCGAGTCTGTCCAGCTCTCTCAGAATATTCCGTGCCATGTTGTCTCTACATGTGTAGTTGTGAAAATTCAAGAGGAAATGTGTTTAATAAGTAGGCATATTTGAGTGGTATTCCTGTAATTTAGCTTCACAGAACGGTTGGCATCATAAAATTGATTTTAGAAATCAGGGACCCTGTCTATGTTGTTGGTATATGGCATGCCCCATGAGCACAAAGTTCCTCATGTCTCTTTCTGGGGCTTGCCTGGAATAGCCTGGCTGTACATTGATAATTAAACAATTGAATAAGCAGGTCTGAGAGTTCATTCCTTTTTTGACTTTATATACATATATCTTAGACCTTTTCTTTTCATAAATATTTAATAAATTGCCACTTGGCATTTTCAAGTCTTCTGAGTATGTATTATCTAAAACACAAGAAAGAATATAAGTACTCTCAGTTTAGTCCCTGGAGCCCTCCATTCAGGCAGTATATGCAATGACACAGTATAGGAGCATTACATTTCAATCATTCCAATGAAGGGTGCTGTCCTCTGCCACCAGTGTATTAGTCACTTTTCTTAATAAAAAATGTTCAAGAAGTCAGTGTATGGGCGGGTCCTGTGCACCGTGTTGCTGCTTGGGTCCCTGGCTCTCTGCGGCTACTGGATGCTGGTGACTCAGCGGTCGCTGCGCTTCCAAGCGAGTTCCGTTCCAAGCTACCGGGCACTCCCTCGAGGTACGCAATCCGCCGGCCACCGGATCAAGAGGGGAGGTGCAAGAACAGCGAAAGCAGGATCTCTGCGAGTCGTTGTTTACGAAGGGACAGCCCCCTCCAGAGAGACTGAATCGTAGGCAGTAAGACACAGAACTCAGCTCATTCAGGTACAGCTCCTTTATTCAGTGATTCAGCTCGGCTCCAGACCTTAGTGATTCAGCTCCGATTTATTAGGGGAAACCAGGATATTTATAGTGTGGAGGCAGTAGCAAAAGCCTTAGTTGATAGGTGCTTTGTAGGATGCCCCATTTACATGTAGTGGTGGGCTTCTGCCAGGCTGTCAGACATTGCCTGATTATCACACAGGAAAACCTGGCAGTTTCATGCCAGAGGACATGTATCTGTGACGAGCACTTCAAAAGGTGAGTCAGGAAGAGAGTAGGAAGGCGCCCTGCTGGAAAGGGGAGTCTCTGCATAGAAACGCTGAGCCCCTTAGGCTATCCGGACATGGAGAGACTGCAACCCAGACAGCAGGGGTCCCTAACATCAGTGGACTGAACTTCTGTCCCAGGCTTCAAGAGACCAAGCTAAAAATCAGAATAGAGTAAGAGATGCTATCATTCCATATCACCAAGAGAAACATAAGCTTCCTGTCTATTTGACCTGAGAAATTAGGGTTACTGAGACGACAGTTAAATTTCCCAAAAGGCCAGTTTAAACTGATCTGATAATAAAGTTCTCTCTGTCTTAATCCTTACTCAAGCTAGGTATCAGGAAGTAACCTGATGTTAAACAATCTACTGTTTTTTCTTTTAATCCACCCCTCTGTCTCTACCTCAAAATCAGCTCTATTCTGTTCTAAACAAACCAGTCTCCCACTGGAACACTTACTCTATTTTATAGAATCAAGGGTTGCTTGATAATGTCAACTGAGATATTTCTATTCGTTTAATTTTATCCTTTGACACTATTTATCATAAAGGATGCCCACCCTCCAAACTATTTCAGGGCAGTGTGATTTTTGCTACCTGCTTAAGAAGAAAACAGAGAGGAAGGCATCATGTGTTAAGACACAGTAGAAAAGTTGTGATAGCATTATTGTGTGGGCTAGAAGCAATTTACTATGATACACTCAAAATATTTACTTTCCTGCAATAGGCACTCATTCCTTCAGAAGCAGCTTACAAAGTCATGGGTTTAAGATTTGTGAGATCTAGTGCATTCTTCTTGGTTTGTATGTGGGAATTTTTTTTTTACTGCTCAATAACCTTTGCTGAAAAAGGTGTCAAATTATAAGATTTAGAAAGGAAGATGCAAAGAATCAAGTCTATCATCTCTGTAATTCCAAGGCTTTGGTACACAATTAAAAGTACCCCGGGGATACAAGACTATAAATAAGACTGATTTAGGAGTGAATAGAGCAATGTTACAGTGTCACAGGGGCCTTACAGAGTTAAAACCCTGTCAGGGTGAGAGGAGCCTGAAGCCCTGCCACTAGAGAGCACTGTCTGCCTCGTAGGAACAGGCTAGTCTCTCCATGCAGAATGTTCCCCACAGCTAAATCTGTATTTCCTGCCTTATGTTGCATCATTTCTGTAAATTTGCACATAGATACAGGGTAGAGGAAGAGAAAGGAAGAGAAGCTAGAATGTTTCTTTCTTCAGGACAGGACAAAACTGTAAATAAGCCCATTTCCTTTACCAATTCTTGTCTCCAGTTTTTTAGCTTGGATTTTCTTTAAAATAGAGCAGATCTCAGATTCTGGACTCAGTAAAATAGTTGAAGCTGTGAAGGAGATCACTGAGGTGCTAGGCACCTTCGTGACAGGTAAAAAGTCACCTTCGTGATAGGTAAAAAGTAGCCTATGGATGAATCCGGTTGATCAGGAGGAAGCATCAGGATACAGATAAAACTCCATTGGAATAGAGTTTATTAACAAAGGAACACATGGGACAGATTCCCTTCTGGGCAGGAAAAATGTCTGCCCAGGTCATCAGCTGGGGTCTTTTTAAGAGGGGAGGCTTCTGCTTCCTTCAGAAGGCAGGAAAATATATATTTTTTTAAAGTTGGATGGGGTGGCGTGCGAGAGCGGGACTGTTAAAACCTGTCCTCTTTAGAGATCAAAGGGGAAGCCTGCTGTGTTGGCCAAACAGTGGAGAAAAGTCTGCTTCTCTTGACTTCAAAGACCAGGGTGCTTATCAGCTCAGTTCCCTCTTCTTAGGAGCTTGAAAAGTCCATGAGACCCTGTTGGTAAGGGAGCGGGCTGTCTGAACCTTAACATTTTGCCATATGCTTTCTTTTTTTTTCTTAGAGTGCTTTTCTGCTGCCAGGGCCCTTATCTTTTGTCTATTTTGTGGAAGATAATCATGAAAGCACTTTCTCTTCACATTCTTGGCCTTTGACTATCCTGTTGTTCATTACATCACTAAAATATTCTGGACTCTTTAAGATTTGTGTGTTAGGAAAAAGAGTCAGTGCTCCTAGAGATCACATTGCATAATGTCTACTACCTCCTGGTCTTGTTCCTACTTTCCTAGGAGGGAAACTCTAAATATTTGAAATTTCCCTGTTGCCTGTATGATTCTTATTCCTAATGGATTTTTTGGGCCTTTCTTGATAATGCACGGTAATTAGGCTTCTCTCCAAGGACTGCCTACACATTTCATGCTAAGGGACCATTTTTAAGATGAGGGAAGGCCATAGCAGAACACACGGTAATTTTCGGGTTGGGGTTTTCAGCTTAAGACATCAGTTTGACCTGATGTCCCAAAGAGAATAAGGGGCTAGAGACTGAGTTCAGCTGTGTGGCCCACGATCGTATCTACCATGCAGAAGAAAACTCCATAGGATGTTGGGCGCCAAAGTTGGGCATGATTGTCCCTCTTGGCAATAGTCTATGTGCTTTCCTACTGCTGACCAGAATGGATGCTTTGCCTCTGAGAACTTCTCAGCCCTTGAAGTATCTTGCCCTTTGACTCATTCTGATTTGTATCTTCTTTGATATCAGAAAATTGTAATCATGGGAAAGTGCTTTTCTGCATTCAGAGTGTCTAGTTAATGTATTACCAAACCCTAGTGGGTTGTAGAAACCCCTGACTTTATAGCCAACAGATCAGTGAGGACAGTCTGAGGACCTGAACTTACAGCTTGCGTCTGAAGAGGGGACAGTGTTGTGGCAGATTGTGCTATTACCCTATGAAGTTTGACTTAACTAATTGGTGTCTGAGCTCACTGTGTCTTGTTTTTCACTGAGGGAATTCCAGCCCATTAGGAAGCTTAGTGATTTCACTGTATCATAAGGTATTAGCAGAAACCTCGATTGTGTCAGGTCTTACCTATCTCATTTCCTGGCTCATTATAAGATGTCATGCCCCCTCCCTAGGGACAGAGAATCATTTGCATTTCCACAATAGAATTGTGATAGAGAAGAAATCAAAGCAGCCAAATGAATGGGGCCATGAGGATGCAAAATCCGTAGCTAGCAGCTGTTGTGTGTAGAAGGTTTAGTGGATGCTGGGCACTTTGCTAACCACTCTAGAACCACCATCTTCATGACAACGCTTAAATACTTTCATTTAACAGATGAGGAAATGCAGTCTCAGGGAATCTAAGAAAGTTCTTTCTGGAAACAAGGATTATTAAAATGGATCTAGCATGGGAGGGGCAGGGGGTCAAAACTCCTAGAGAAAACTTGTTTTTCTATAGACGTCTCAGACAGGAGGAAGATTGCTGTGGGTTGTGGGCTACAGTGTAAGACTGAGAGAGGGGAGAGAGAGAAAGAGAGAGAGAGAGAGAGAGAGAGAGAGAGAGAGAGAGAAAGAGTCTGATTTTCTAGACAGCTTGTAGGGAAATCTACACTACAAACACCCACACAAAC
>NW_008351705.1:788639-813944 GCF_000622305.1 Nannospalax galili
CTGATATTTGATCCAGTTCTTAGGGACATCTGTAATCAAAGAACTCAAAGAACTTAGGAGGCAGAGGCAGAGGTAGAGGCAGGAGAATTGGGAGTATTCTTACAGTGGTTTCTTTTGAATTGAGATGCAGTATAGTATACCTACCAATCTTTTCTGTGGAAATGTCACATTCAAATAAAAATACTATTTAAGGCGATGGGGATAGAGTTCAGTTGGTAGAGTGATTGCCTAGGGTTTACTATCTAGTACTGATGTGGGCGATATTACTGTTCTTGTCTCACTAATTCAAAGAATAAAATTCATGAATTAGAGAGGATGAGTTTTAGAGAAAAGTTTACTATGGATTAATGGGTGAGAGCTTAAGAGGGAGAAAAGTACAGAAAGAGGGAGAGGGAGAACTAGAGGGAAAGGGAGGGAGGCAGGAAAGAAAGAAAAAGAGAGAGCAAGAAAGAGAGAGGCCCTTATAGCAATTAAAGACCTCAGGAAATAGGGTGCCATAGAGCTGTCAGTCTGGAGCTTCTGATGTATGTATATCGGAAATGGGGGTGACATGGGGCAGGAGATGAGCTGTCAGTCCAGCTGGCCCTGCCAGGGGTCCAGATGCCTCAGTTCAGTTTAGTCCCATAGGCATGAGTAGCCTTAGACAGAGGTACAAAGAATCAGGGGCAGGAACTCTCTTCTGGCATGTCTAGCCTCCTGCAAGGCCCTCTCAAAATGGCTGCTTTGGGGTGTTTGTCCTGCTAGGCCTATTTCTAGCTCCTGTTCTCCTCAGTTAGTATAAACTAAGAAGGCACAATGTACACACCTGTAATCCCAGCACTCAAGAAGGAAGTGGTGGCAGAAGGGTCAGAAGGTCAAGGTCTTCCTAGGCTATAGTGCAAGTTCAAGGTGAGCATGGGATATATGATAACCTATCTTTAAAAAATTAGCAAAACTGGAGCTTTTTTGCACAATGTACTGTCCACCCATGTATTTCCACCTTATTTTTTTAACTCGTATTTAATAAAGACTAAATACAATTTACCTAAGACTGATTTTTGCCTTGTTAGTTGTTGCACATTTTCTGGGGAGAAGTGAACAAATTTTTATTCACCCCCAGATAGGACAGCAACAATGCACTAAAGGAAAAATTTTACCCAAGTTATCTTGATGAAATAATGAGTTTATCGGGCTTTCTTGCAGGAGTGTGGCTGCCTCCAAATAGCTGCATCACAAAATACTGAAGTGAGATCTCCAGTGTGGATGATGATGACTGTCCATGGCTACGTAGGGTCCCTCCTTCCATTAACCTTCCACTTCTATGAACTCCAGTACTTCTCAGACCACATACAGCCAAGTCAGAATTACATACAACTAGGGTGGGGGGCGGGTCTCTCAGGCAAGGGTCTCATAACCCTCTCTGGCCAATCCTATGAGAGATGTGGACTGTCAGTAGTCTTCCACTTGTTAAGGTCTTTTTCAGGTAATCACATCTTCTTTGTTTAAGATGGGAATGGCTGTTATACTCAGAAGACGTATTTCACAACAGTTATGGAAAAAATTAAGAATTATCAAATAAATAACATTCATTTAAATAAGGTTTGGACTGAAGACAAGAATTGCAGCCTTGAGAAAAGTCCTTAACCATTTGCAGAGCTAGCTTTTTCTTCTGTTAAATTGAGACAGTCATGGTATTTGCTTCCTGAAGTTACAGTGAAATGCTTCCCCTTAGCATACCATGCAGCATGTACCAATACTTAGCATTAATTGCTGACAGCTTGTGTTATCAGTAATTATTATTGATTAACAGTACTCAAATGATTCAACCCTTTCTGCTTAGTAAGAAACAGAATTGGGGAATCAATTTCAAAATAGAGGGGAATCAAATGATAGGAGGGTTAAGCTGACTCCAAGATAGCTGCGTGTTTTCAAAAGAGCAGTCCTATGGTGAATGTGAATGTCAACTCAAATAAGGTTTCCATCACTAGACTCCTCTAAGCCAAATGCCTTATAGAACACATTAATATCACTAAAGAGGTAAAAGTAAATGTCACAAAATTTATCTTTAGGATTTGAAGACAGAAATCATTTCATTAACTTCAGCATAGGTAATAAATTTGTGATAGGTGGTTACAAAGAAACACAGCTTTGGAGTCTAACAGAAAGCGACTGATCATCTTGGGCAGTAAACACACAGAAGGCATATTTTTAAAATTTTGGGAGGAGCACATTCTACTGGCCATTACTAGGGGAAACTAGGGCCAGGATTAGTCATCAGGCACAGTGATGCACTGCTACTTTACTCAGTTCCTTTGGCATCTAGTGTCATGATTAATAGGATAAATGTTTCACAGTGAGCTTTGGACAGCACAGTAGAAAAACAAGGCTGTGTTACTCGGGATAGCGAAGAGCCACTCTAAGTTACTGCTTGTCTCAAGGACACAAGCTGTGTGTAGAGGTGAAAAGAGGATACAAGGAAAACAGACGAGGTGCACAGCAACCAGCCTTGTGAAGTTTACCTTTCCTCAGCTGACAGAGCTCAGAAGAACTGATCATTGCTTTTAAGTAGCCTGATGCCTTTCTTCTGGTAGACCTGTGAATGCTGGGTCTGCACGCTACATGTAAAAGTCATAAAGCTATTAGTAGCATAAGGCAAGAAGGAAACTTTTTAAATCAGAAGGCACCCCATTGCTTATAAGATTTATTAGGCAGTGGTGTGCTCAGTAAATTAGTTTGTGGCTAATTCCAGGAAAATACTACTACTACTATTGTCTAAAATACGGATACATTTGAGGGCAAACTAAAAAAGTCATTTGGATAATGGGGTTCATCAATCACCAGAACTGTGTGTATGTGCATGTATATGAGTGTGTGTGCATGAGAACGTGTGTGTATTTGCATGGCAATAAAGATTCCTTGCCTAGAAACACATTACTATCCTTGAATTTAGTGTGCTAGTGCTTGTGTCATAACATCTATAAAAGTAAGTGTGGGTACTGATGGAAACCGGAAGTTTCCTGAGACAAGTATCTTGCCCTAGCCCCACTGTTAACAGTTAGCCACATCCCTATCTTAGGCATGAACGAGTACAACGGCTGCAAACAGCCCACTCCTCTTGCTAGGATGTCTCTCTGCTGTCCTTGTGCCCCAGTTACCAGCTAGCCATTCAACTAGCCACAGCTGAGCTAAACAGCTTCTTTATTCTGCAACTCCCAGAAAAGGGCCCAAGGACACAACTGTACCTTCTTTGTTTCCAGTAATATAACGCTCACCTAGATCCTTCCCACCTTTGCACTGCTTTCCCATCCACAGAAAAGCTGTGTCACCTTCGCTGATTAAATCCCGTTCAGTCTGCTGAAGATCTGGCTCTGGTCTTTTACCTAAGCTTTGTTCTTTCTCCATCCTTCTAAATCTTACAGATACTCTTGTCATAAGATGAAACGGTAAGCACTATCTAAACTTTTACAGCAATGCTTTTGGTTATTAAACAAAACTGAAAGCTAAAGTCAATGGAAACTATTCTGTATTTAAGAGGTGGATTTACAATGAAAAGAAACTAATCAAATTTCAGGTTGTGGTCTCCCTTGCTTTTCTTCTCTGTTTAAAAATGGTGGTGCATGCCTTTAATCCCAGCACTCGGGAGGCAGAGGCAGGCGGATCTCTGTGAGTTCAAGGCCAGCCTCATCTACATAGTGAGTTCCAGGATAGCTGGGGCTACAGGGAGACCCTGTCTCAAAACGATAAAAAGAAAAAAATATTTTATTTTATTTTTTAATTTTTTGTGTATGCCTGTATTGTCTGCATGTAGGTAAGTACATCCATGCCCTGTGATGCCCTTGGAGGACAGAAGAGACTGTCGGATCCCCTAGAACTGGAGTTACAGACAGTTGTTAGCTGCCATGTGGGTGCTTGGATTCAAACCCGGGTCTTTTGCAAGAACAGTCAGTGTTCTTAACCACTGCACTATCTCTCCAGTCCCCACTTGCTTTTCTTCTTAAGATGCATATGTTCCAAGTAGAAATTGATTTATCTTTGTGTAGAAGGAGGCAGTGTGGCTTGGAATTCACCTGGAAGCAAGCACTCAAAGAGCAAACAAAGGGTATGGCATCAGAGTTTACCATAGCCCAGGTGACACTGCCTATGGCTGTCCGAAGTGGAAAGCTTTGGAGAGTAACAGTGGAGGATGGGCTATGCCACCATGAAAATGTAGAAAATGGGCTAAATGGAAGCAGGGCATCATATATGATTATTTAGGGCCTGTATGTGGCCTTCCTGGGTGATCTTAAGTTGAAAATAGATGAAAATTAGGAAAGCTATTATCATTAACTCTAGTCAGCTGGGGTCTGTAGCTCAGGCTTTGCTATTTGAACTCTTGGATTAGTTACTGATTTCCTGAGCTGATGACAGCACATAATAGTTTGGTTTCCAATTCTGATGGTAGACTGTGGTCAGAATTCTATTTTTTTTTTAAATAGGCTGGCCAGGAGACTTGTTTATTTGTTCTGGCATAAGTATTAGAATTAGGAAAACAAGACCTGATGATTCACCAGAAAAGTACCATATAGCGTCTACAGAAAGAGGCAAGTCAGAGTAGCCATGCCTGATTGTAAGTGTGCTTTTCACGTGTTCCCTCAGTTCAAAGGACTGAAGACCTACCAAGAAGGAGGCAAATGCAGAGGCCACCTCCGTGATGCAGTGGTTCACAGAGTGAAAGTGAATCCAGTATCCAAGGGAAAGAGTACATTTAACTTTTGCAGCTTAAAATGAGGAGCATCGTGTGGCATCAGAGTGGCCTAGAAGTTCTTAGGGTTGTCTGGTGACAAAGCCTCATTTCTCTCTCTCTCTCTCTCTCTCTCTCTCTCTCTCTCTCTCTCTCATCTCTCTCTGGTTCCCTCTCTCTCCCTCTCTCTCCCTCTCTCCCTCCCTTCCTCTCTTCCTTTCTTGTGTTCTTGAAGAATAAGAAAAAAATATTCTTCAAACAAGCATGTTAAGATTCTAGAGAAAATTAAGTTCAGCATTTATAGAAGAGTACAAATTCTGGAGATGGGCTAGAGGAATGTTTTAAGATCTTCATTATCATTAAAGAAGACATGACCTTAAGGACTGTGCATCTGAAAATCATAAGGGGAACATGGTTGATGAAAATGGAGATGGAAGAGATGAACAAAAAAACAGAAAAAAGGAAACAGAAAACTCCACAAGGATATGAATCTCATTGAAAATACAAAAATCCCCTTGACAATACCTGTGTTCTAGTATCCCCTCACTTGAGCTCCTTCTTCCTCTCTGCCCTCACTGTTCATTCCTTTCTACTTTTCTGGCTCCTGCACTCACTTCAGGATATATGCTCACATCTAAAGAATCAGAGCTAGGATCTACAAATGAAAGACAACATTAATTGCTTGTTTTTCTGAGACAGCTACAGCTCACTTGGCATAGCAGGAAAATGGAGCATACTTAAACTTGGAAAGGAGAAAGGAGGTCTATATAGGGGAGAGAGAGGAAAGAGATATTAATAATACTTAGGTATTGTGAAAAATCATTGGGAAATGTATTATTTCACAATTCTACTAAAAATATACATAAAATATATACATAAGTACATATGTATAGCTGAAGGCTATATAATAAAAACCACAGCACTGGGCAAGGGAAACTTCCCTTTGAGTTTTGGTCAGGGTAGTACAACAGACTTCCAAAATAATACAGGCTAGTCCCACAGCCCTTGGTTGACTCCTAGAACTTTAAAGACCATATTGCTGAAGATAAGTCATATTTCAGATGGGACTTGGAATAGTTGAGCAGGAAATGACCTGGAAATCTTCTTGTTGTAGACTAGCTCTCATAGTATTGAAAGACACTATGTAAGCTGCCAAAAGAAAAAAAGTCAATTATTGGTTCTACCCATCTATAAGCACAATGATCAGCTCAGCAGCCCTTTATCCTGGGAGTAATCAACACCTGTGTAATTGGACTTAAGGCCCACTCAGTAGAAGGGAATTCATGCATGATCCTGGAAACATAGCCAAGTATACATGGTTGCAGTGTCATAGACCCCCGAGAAGAACCCACCTCTGTCACTTTCCCAGACCAATGTAATTCCTTGCTATATTCTAAATACCAATCCTAATATTCATGGACAAGTGTAGCTCTCACCACTTACCTAAAAAGCTTCTTTTTACAACAGATGGAGATTATTACAAAGTCCCATAACTGATGAAAATAGAATAAATGACTGAAATTTCCAACCCAAGTGATACATCTATAATGCAACCTCTACACCCAATCAAGGAACACCGAGGAAGAGGGAAAGGTAAGAACTGAAAAGCCATAGGAACAAGATGCCTGTTGCTATTTAATACATTCTAAACAAGATAAGGAAGCTGCAGACATGAAATCTCTAGAGTAGGGTAGCCTAGCAAGCCCTGCATAATAACAAAACCAGTTGACATGCCAATATGGAAATTTCACATGGGCCCTCCTCTAGATGAATATCTATAGGGAATCAATGGATGCTGAAGTAGAGAGACTCAGTTTTTTCCAGGAACTAGGCCCCTGATAGGTTATCTTATCCCAAGTGTCAGCCCTAAATATAACTACAGAGTATCAGTAACATATATGTGTGTGTGTGTGTGTGTGTGTGTGTGTGTGTGTGTGTGTATCTATGTATAAGGATTTGAGAGGGGACATAGAAGGAGTTGGAGGGGGCATGAGGGGTGGAAATGATGTAAATAAAATATTTGTCTATGAAATTCACAAAACTAAAAGTGTATTAGAAAATTTAAATAAAGAAAATATAAAGATCTATGGCGCGGCTCAGAAACTTGAAATTCACTTGCAGTGATAGAAGAAAGACAATTCTCTATGAAAGATACAATTGCTGTGCCCTAAGAACAAACTGGCATCCTGCTGATAACTGAAGTTCCTAAGGAGAGACAGAAACAAGGAAACAAGACTCTTATCAAGTAATAATGATAATAACATGAGATAATTACAGCTCACATGTATTAAGTGCCTGCTGTGCCTCAAGCTATTATGTGGATTGTTAAACATAAAACACACAACAGTACTATGAGCTGTTGTGTGTTAATCCTACTTCAAAAATGAGAAAGTGAGCTGAAATGTGTGTAAGTTTATTCTTCCAGGCTATTAAAGAAAAGCTTACTTATTGAATCTTAAGTTTAAAAAAATGATAACATAGGCCATTGTATGTATCCTACTAAATTTTCCCCATTTTAAAAATAAAAAAAGAAAATATGATATTCTGTCTTCATTCTTTTGTCTTGCTGTATTTCTCTTCCCCTCCTTCCAGCTCTCCCTCACTCCTTTGTTCTTCCATCATCTCTCACAGAACAATTCTAACTTGATTTGTCTTACCATCCCATGGAAACGTTACCAGGAGCTTCCTCTTGATCTAGCAAAGCCAGGCACTCTCCTCTGCATTTTGTCTGAGTCTCATTCATCAGCATTTGCTAATATTGATAGAGACCTCTCAAAATTCTCTTTTTCTGGATTCTGTAACATTGCACACCTTTAATGAGCTATCATCTCTTTATGAACTAAATAATCAGAATCCGTCAGAAACACTGGTGTAAAATAAGCTCTGTAGTTTGCCCTCTTTCTGTTTAGTAAATTCCCCAAAACATACACATTCGAACATCCATATGCTTCCTTTGTTTATACTTTGATCTAATACTAATATTTTTAGCCATAATTTGAAAAGGGTTGTCCCTTGTATTTATATCTATCTATCTATATGTACCATCTTTGTAAGCTTGTTACCTTCTTTATCATTTATTTGCTTTTATATATAACTTCTTCATTATAATGATATATTTCCTAAGCCTTTAACAAAAACTTACTATTGCAATACATCTAATTGGTGTTCAGATCTGGGAACCATATTCTTGGTGGTGTAATGATGATTTCTTAATAGATCAGGGCTAGGCTTAGATTAAACACTCTATCTCTGTCTCTGCCCTACTATTTGCATAATGTCTAGTGCTCCAGCAAGAGATATTTGTAGGAGGATATATCAGTTAAGAACCTTTGGGCTGGGGGACTAGAGAGATCGCTCAGTGGTTAAAAGCACTGGTTCATCTTGCAGAGGGCCTGATTTTGATTCCCAGCACCCACATGACAGTTCACAATTGTCTATAACTCTAGTTCCAGGAGAATCCAATGCAGGCATTGTATGGCATGGGTACAACAACACACAAGCAGGCAATACACTCGTATTCATACACATAAAATACAAATAACAAATATTCAAAGAAGTAGTAGCAGCTGGTTACTGCTGAGTGAGGAAGAGCTGATCTTCTTGAAGGGACGGATTCTAGATAGGCTAACTATACCTCAGTGGATGAAATTGTACTGAGGGACATCTGGGGACTCTAACTTGACTTGATAGACCATAATACAAATGACAGAATGCATAAAATCCAGTGGGGGTGTGTGAGAGGGTGTCAGTGCAGAAGGGGGTATAAAGATGACTAAGATGATTAAGATGTTCTGTATGAATACACAAAAATGCAATAAAAAATTTAAAAACATTTTAAAAAAGAATCTTTGGGCTCTGAGTAATAAATTCTGTTTGCCTGACTAAATAGATGGGCTTACTATTTGCATCCTTTCTTGCTACTAGATAATGCTTTGTAGACATGATAGGGAAGCTGCATCCATGAAACCCCCATAATATGGTGGCTTAATAAGACCTGCGTAATGACAAAGCCAGTTGACTTGCAAATGTCGATGGAAGATGTGGCATCACTATGCCAAGATTACGAATACCTGAACAAAGAGTCCTACTCCTAAACTTAGTTTTTAAGAGTGGGTCCAGACTTGGAGGAAGCTAGTTCCCCTAAAGATCTCTTGGAGCTGCCTATCTCCTGGAACTATGCTGGTGGTGAAATTGTCTTATTGGAACTCTGTCTTTGGAACTATGTCCTCAAGTAGGGAAGTACAAGTTGGGCTCCACCCTGATCTTAACAGGCTATCCTGTCTTTTCATCCCCAGATCTAGAATATCTCATTCATCTGAGGTCAATTGTCTTTCCCAATCTTCATTGTGTCTAATGGATGGATGCATGTGCTGCCTTTTAGCTCTTTGATATGTTAATTCTCAAGCCTACTCACATTCTTTCATGATCTTTTTGGGTAGAGCACCAAATTGAGGTTGCCAAGGAATCCAGATAAGGTGCCCAGATCAGAAGACACAAGAGCACATTGAAAGTCATTAGTTCAGATTGTGTTCATTTTATAAAAGTCATCCCTACAGGAGAAATGCCACAAGGTCCCAACTCTAGAAGAAGAGCTACAGGCAATCAGTGGTTGTAGCGTGCGGGAGAATCAGAGTTCTTTAGGGATGAGCTCCCCAACAGGTTATCTAATCCCAAGTGGTCTGCCCTAAACAGTGGAGCACTAGACATTATGCAAATAGTAGGGCAGTGCAATATATGTATATGTATGTCATCCAGCCACATGGGGGATAATCAGTCACACAGCAGGAAAGAGAGCTTTAAAAGAAAGAGTAAAGGAGGGCACTCAAGGATGGCTCAGCGGTTAAGAGCACTGGCTGTTCTTGCAGAAGACCTGGATGCGAATCCGAGCACCCACATGGCAGCTAATAGCTGTCCATAACTCCAGTTCCAGGGTATCTGACAGCCTCTTCTGTCCTGCGCAGGCATTGCATGACACCGGTGCAATTACCTACATGTGGGCAATACATACATACACATAAAAATAATAACTAAAATATTTTTAAAAAAAGAAAGAGTAAGGATGTCCAAAATATCAGAGAAAGCATGCTTAGAACAGAGACAGATAGAAACAAAGGAAATAACACTTTTCTGAGTAATTTAGAACAGTGAGCAGACTTGCAAAGCCACATGGCTGGGGCCCTGTATGCTAGGGGTGCAGGAGGAAAAGTACCTTAAAAGAGTTTTCTTTTCACAGGCCTTAACTGCTGCTGTCCCAGAGCTTGTTGTATACTTTCCTCTTTTATTTTCTCTGTCCTCTTTCCAGATAACAACTGTCCATACCTAGACTCACATGCAGGACCCATTGAACAAAGTTCACAGCTGACTTTCCTCCTGTGAAATTGGAGTTTGGGGGATATATCTGTGTTCTATTTTTATGATACCTTTGAGTAAGATGTTTGCTCCTTCAATATAACCCAGTATTCTTTGAAAAACATGATGTTATATAAACATGCAGCAAGAAAAGTCTGGTGTTTCAATCATTTCTCACTCTGTGGTCTGGGGACAAGCATCTTCATTCAGCATTATCACCTCAGGTCCTGTTAATGATGAGGATTCTGATTCTAATTCATAAGCCACCTGAAGCAAGGATCGGTGGCTTAATGCTTAACAAGCTTCCCAGGTGACTCTACTTGGGATTTTATTATCTCTGTACTACAGAAGAAAAGGGAAAAGGGGCTAGAAAATAATTTTTGGTTTGATACATAGTGTGTGTAAAGTTTTAAAAGAATATATAAAAATGCTCTATCTGTCAGCGTCTGCCAGCGTACTACTGCAGCTCTGTGTGGAAGATGCCCAGGGTTTATTCTGATGCAGTTTGGCGTGAGTACATATTCAATTTCAAATTTTTGGTATGTATGAAAAATGCATTATCTTCTTCTAATGAATTCAGATGTAGAAATCAGCAAGTGGATATATTCAAAATAATTAAAATCTAATTTTAACAGTTGTATAAAATGCTCATGTTGCTGTGCTGGTGTGCATGTCATAGAAGAACTTAAGAAAGGCTCCAGCCCAACGTCATTTGTAGTTCTAAAGAAAATATTTGTTGAAGTATCTCATCTACTTGAGCCCAAAATAAACTGAAATGGCAAAGAAGCCCCTCCATTCTTCTCTTTTACCATGCTTAATTCTGTGATAATGACAAAAAATTATACTTTGAAAAATCTAACCTGTATGATAACCCTATCTTAAAAGTTATCTTAATGAAAGTGGGGGAAATGCATCCTTACTGTGATTGTGAACAGCCATTGCTGTTTGATCAGGGTTCAATTGCCAGCACCCATAAGGCAGTTAACCATCTGTATTTCTAGTTTCAGATCTGTTACCCTCCCCTGGCTTCTTCAGGCATGGCATATGTGTAGTGCACTTACATACATGCAGGTAAAATGCTTATACATATAAAAATATATAAATCAAAATTAAGAAGTAGTATGATTCTCCTCACATGCCAGCTTTCCTATCCCTGTGTGAAGGATCAAGCTGTTTTGCATCTTACACCAGGCATAGTGTATAGTGTATGAAGTTATGTGACATATATTCATGAAGTAATTCATTATTTTAAAATGTGGCAAATGCTTTGGAAGATAAATCCACAAATATACAAGCCATGAGACAAATTAAAGACAACCCCAGCTTGGTCTCTGGTGGGAAGATAGGCACAGGAAGGGATGACCCTGGGAATATTTGACAGGTGCTATAGAGAGCACAAACAAGGCTACATCTCTTTATCTTCCCTTATATTTCCAAACCATCAGTGTCTCAGACCTTAAGAGCAACAGGCTCACCCTGCTATCCCGCTATCCTTCCTCCCTTCTTCCACATTCATTCTTTGAATAAATTACCAGTTTTTCTTTAGTTCTCTCTCAGAATCTACTGTGCCTCACCTCCGATATACCCTTCATTTGACCAAAGGATGATTGTAAGATATGTAAATCTGAACATTTCTTCCTTTGCCTACAATTTCTTTGAGAGCTTCTCAATGTCAATGAATAAATTCCAAGTTGTTGAGTTGAGCACATTTCAGTCATCTGCCTTTCAGGTTCACTGGTCTTATTTTTTCACATCACTAGGAATGTGGTTACTTCCAGTTTTTTGTTGTTGTTGTTGTTGTTTTTTGTTTGTTTTTTTTGTTTTTTGTTTGTATTTTGTATTTTGGCCTTAAAATCTGTAAATTAACCTGACGTCACAGAGGCAGACATATCATGCTTTTAAATATAGCCTGTTTAATCTCTAAATAATTCAGGTTTTGCTATTTATTTGGCATGGGATTCTTATACTTATTTAATTATATGATAAATATGTACTTGAAAGGTGAGTTGTACAAAGTACTGTGGGAGGTCCTAGGAAGAAATGTAATCTCTTCTCTAGATATGCTCAATATAAAATAGGGGATATAAAAATCACCTAACACAAATACAATTCACAGCAGAAACATGGCCTGAATGAGAAGGGGAGACTGGAGTCTTCTTCTTTGGATTAGCTAAATAACATTTTGCAAGTGACTGCGTCTTCCTGGGTCTTGGCTACTTGTCTATCAAGAGACACAGGAATTATACAACTTGAAATTAAAATTTAAATGCATATAAATCTGTGATCTTAAAATGTAAAATTAGACAGTGAAATCTTTTCCTATCAGTTTTCAAATACTAAATAAATACATTTTTTTTTGGTCTTTTTGAGACAGGGTTTCTCTGTAGCCCCAGCTGGCCTGGAGCTCACTATATAGACCAGGCTGGCCTTGAACTCACAGAGATCTGCCTGCCTCTGTCTCCTGAGTACTGGGACTACAGGTGTGTGCCACCATGCTTGGCTTCATAAACAATAATTCTTAGGCAGAAAGTGTTTATTAAAGGAACATTATTATGAACCAATAGCAGAAATATAAATTGTCAAGACCTATAATGTACAGAATGTCAGTTGAACATCTGATTCACGTTAGGATTTTTATTATAGCATAAATCTTCAAATATTTCACAAATTTTTAATTATACAATATTAGAAATGATTATAGCCACTATTCTACTTTTAGAAGTTGCTTAAAGTCCTTCCACAGCATCAGACTCAGTTGTAAATGGTGTAAATGTGCAACTCAGTATAACTTAACTAGTTTGACATTCTTAGTAAAGCAACACTGCACTACAGTTAAGCAGTATTATCCTCATGCTTGATTGAAATAGCAGAGTCAGGGTTTGAACTGAGACAGGGTAACTTCAAAGTTTAAGTTTCTAAGTGTCGTACTAAGCTCTAGCCTACTTTATGAATAGAAATGGCATAAGACAAAATACAGATTATTAATTCAAAATCAAAAACTGTTCAGTAATTCAGAATGGGTGAGAATTGATGTGGGTGTGATGGTTGCAGGAATGGGAGAGTAAAAACACCTGAGATATGTGTCAGGCATTACGGAGAACCAAGATGTTAAATGCCCAGAGCTAAAATAAAGAAAGGAAGTAATTTAATAACAATGTTAATAATTGTATGATGTTGCAGTTTGGATATGAATTGTCCCGCAAGAAGGTTTGGGTATTGAATGCTTGGTTCCCAGTTGATAGAACCAATCATTAAGAGATGACTGGATTTTTGGGAGATGATTATCCATATGAAGGCTCCCATCATTGATAAATTTATAGTTTAATGGAATTATTGGAAAGAGATGGAAACTTTTGGAGTTTGTATGTCTTTGGAGGAAGGAGTTTTCTGGGAGTGTCCTTAGGGGCTGTTCCTCATCACTTCCTGTCTCTCTATTCCGGCCTCAAGAGGTGAACTCCCTCTGTCACCAGCTCCTATCATATGATACTGTGTCTTACCTCAGGCTCAGTAATGGATCCAGCTGACCTTGAACCAAAACATCTGAAGCCATGAGTCAAATCAACTTGCCTCTTCTTAAATCTTTCCTCTGAGTTGTTTGTCACAGTGACAAAAAATGACGCTAGAAATGTTAATGCAGTTACTATTTTAAAGAACATACTGTTTCAAATGCTGTGTTAGTCATTGAACACATCATCTCACAAATTAAAGAAATGTATTCAGTAAGAGATAATTAAATTTGATGTAGTTTTTAACTTAAAGTTTATAGAGTATGGACTCCTAAGGGACAGCATCACTACTGAGCTATTTCTAGGCATGGAGATGGATGAGAGTGATCAAAGACCCAGAGGTGCCGAGATGCAAAAATGCTGAGAGGGAGCCCATCCTACTCCCCATTGCAAGCAACAGGACATCAGTGGTCACTACACATCACCTAACAGTGTATTATTTTCATACGCATTAATTCTGTAAGTTCAGAACCCACACACACAGGAAACCTCATCTTTGTCTTATATATGAATAACATAATTTTTCTCAAGGGCCCTCACCTGTTTGATGGTGACAAACAATCCACAAAGAAATAGGGAAACTGATTACAGATATTTGCTATGACTCAATAATCTTAGCACACAAAATTTCAAAGCTAAGGAAAAGATAGAATAAAAAACTCCCATTACTGGTTGCATCCGTTTACTGAGTGTTATCATTTGCCAAATGACTTCTCTTTTTCTTACTATAGTTTTAAAACTTTAATCACAACATTACATTTTAACTCTAATCATTTTTATGCATTTTTTAAATATGAAAATCTCCAAAGTGTATTTTCTATAACCATTGTACCTTAAAATTTATTATATTTTCATACCATCCAATAATTAATCTATTACTTATCTAATATTTATTTAGTCTGAGAGTCTGTTGCTGCTCTCTAGCTGTCTCATCTGACCTACTGGTACTGTGTTGCTTCTACCTACTGTCTGTCACATTCACCATGTTGTTTCTGCCCTAAGCTGTGTATGGCATAGCATTACTACAAGTTTTCCTCATTGTGACTACATTTCTGTGTATTTCTATCAAAGAAAAAATACTACAAAATCAGCTAAATGGCACACACCAGATTCACATAGAATCAAAGAATCCTTTCTTCATAAATGAAGGAGAGTTTGGGTAATAAGATGAGCAATTAGTTTGTGTTGCTAGAGTCTGAGTGTCTCCCAGGAAGTGGAAATTTTGCTGTTAAACCTGGGCTAGTAACTATGAAAAACTAACACAGTTATCCATGATACTGGAAAAGCCTGAAAGAAGGCCACCCACACTCTGCCTACCTGGCAGACATACCACGGGGTGCATTTATCCAGGAATGCTAGTGGGTCCTGGGACTGATGCCTATGGTTTCCTCTGCACACAGTATCCTGTCTGTATCTGTGGCCCATCTCTCAATCTGGACACTTTGGCTTAGAGACAGATGATGGGTAAAATCTCCTCACCTCATGTCTTTGAAGCTCATTAGAGTCTTCCTAGATTTCTTAGGCAAATATCTTCCTGTTTTGCTTTCTGGGGGGAATACTTGAGGTTTTCATAGTCTAGACTCTAGAATTTTTAGTTAGTCCTTGAGACTAAGGTATGAGGGGAAAATCTAGCCTTCTTTATAAAGAAACCTGGATTGTGAGGAATTTCAAAATTATGTCAACAATTTGTTCATTTTCATAGGGAAAAAATACTTGTCATGTTCTATAGAATATATTGTTGAGTTTCTGCTGGCTTTAAAAAATCATATTATATTAAGAGAGGAAAGGCTCTTGAATCATGGTACTATAATTTCCATTGTTGCTACTTTCATTTAGTGAGTTGTTTAAAGAGAGACCGAAAGGGATTTGAGAACATCTGGAGAATATTCTAATGCTGGTACTTCTAAAATCTGTGTGAGCATTTAGATTTTTCAGTAGGCTCACTCAGCATATTCCCTGATTCTCACTTACACGGTAGATGCTGTATGGCCAATAAAATCCCCTAATAGCCTTTAGGTCTTAAACCATATGGTACCCACCACTTTTAAATTACTTCAAATGCTAATAGTACTAGGGTTACAGGAATTGTAAGAACTCTCTACACAGGGGGTGGGCTGCTTTATTTTGCATAGCTGATAGAAATTTGGCATGAGGGCCAGCATGATGGCTCAGTGGGTAGGGGTGCTTGTGCTCAGCCTAACCATCCCTGGATCACACATGGTGGTAGGAGAAACTCTGATTCTGACTCTGGAGATCTGTACTCTGATTTACACAGGCTGTGTAAATGCCCACACACATATGACACAACAATAACAACAACGACAAAAGCAACAACAACAATAAATGTACTACACACATACACAAAATAAAATAAATATCAAGGAAATTGGGCACAAAGACACTTCTAGGTTTTTGTTCCACGTGTTTCTGGATGTAACTGTCTGTCTATCATACCTACAGGACTGAGTGCTTCTGGAGGACAGAGTGCCTCTCAGAAAGGATTCCTCATGAAGTGGATACAGGTCCTCCTGTGCTTTCTTTAAAGCTGGCATGCAAAGAAATAGTATGGGGAATAGGGTTACAATATTTAAGGAGTGCCCTCTGCAAAATCCCTTGGCAAACTTCATTGCAGTGTTTTTAAAGCTAAAAAATAACACCAAAATGTATGGTATATAAATACTAACAGCAAAATATAGAATAAAAATACGGATGTTTTGTTCTGACTCAGTTTCCTTCTGGCTCTTCCTGATAATACAAATTCCTTCAAGAACAGATTTTCTGTAAAAGGTCAGCTGTCGATTCTTTCAGTGTCCCCCTTCCTGTGATCTATGTTGCTCCTCCTGAGGCTCCAGACTTCCTGGATGCCCAAGTATATAATAATTAAGCAAGACAGGGGACAGGGGCTGAAAGGCTCAGCCAAGTGATCCAAACAAGGAAATGCAGGAGCTTTGCTTTCTGTGGAGCTCCCTGCCTGCCTGCTCTATAGCCTAGGCCTCTCAGTGTGACTTCTTTCTCTGCCTGAGCCTACATCCTTCACCTTCCATCACAGGTGTTGATCTTTAAAACATCTTGCACCCCAAACTCTAACTTAGCATCTGCTTCTAGAGAACTCAACCTAGGATTAGATTGTAAGTGCTAAAAACTGCTTCATCTAGGTACCATGGTTTAGAATAAAGCCAGAGATAGCTTGTTCCAATTTTTCTTCTTAAAAATTTAAAGGGAGGAGGCATCCAGGTCAGTTTCAGTTCAGTTACTCCAAGTTCTGTATCTAAAATGTATGGTGTCTGGAATAGGGTCTTATGCTCAAGTTCTGGGAACAGCATATATTATTTGGGGAGTCTCAGACTATTCTGACCAGCAATTCAAAGGGAGGTCTCCCTTGCCTGACACTAGGATTTTTATTAGATGACTTTTAGCTATATACACTCACACATATATTTAATGTGCATTTTTAAGTTGGTTTATGAAATAATACATTCCCCTATGGGTTTTCAGACAATCTTAGCATTGTTTATCTCTCATTTCTTGCTCTCCTCTCTGTAATACTCATCTCTCCCCAGCTAAAGTACCCCAACTTTTCCCATTTCCCCCTTGATAGCACCTCTGTCCTACTATCCCCATCTCTCTCAAGCTCTTCCTCACTCCCCAGACCCATGTTCCCTTTCTACTTTCCAGGTTCCTGTGGTTACTTCAGGATGCAACTCACATCCAAATATCCTAAACTGGGATCCATAATTTAGAGATGCCAGGCATGGTTTGTTTTTCTGAGTCTAGATTATCTCACTCAGTTTCTAGTTCCATCCATTTACCTGCAAATTCATGATTTCATTTTCCTTTACAGTTGAATGGAACTCCATTGTGGAAATGTATGACATTTTCATTATCCATTCATCAGCTGAGGCATGTTTAAAGACTAGCTGCCATAGTATCAGAAGATACTCTGCAAGCTGCCAAGGGAGGAAAATCAGTGCTCCTATGTAGCTGTAAAGCCTATGAAACACAACAATGATGAGCCCAGAAAATACTTTATTGGTGTAATAGTGGCACTTTTATCTTGGGGGTAATCAACACCTGTCTAATTGGACTTAAGGCCCACTCAATTGGAGGGAATCCATGCGTGTACTGTAAATACAGCCAACTACGCATGGTTGCAGAGGTCACAGACCCTAGAGAAGAAGCTACTTCTGTTGCTTTCCTAGAGCAATGCAATTTCTTACTATATTCTAAATACTTATATTCACAGATAAGTTTAGCTTTCACCATTATCAAAGAAGCTTCTTTATTGCAACAGATAGAGACTATTACTATGATCCACAACTGATCAAAATTCAGAGCATAAATGGCTATGGGTTCCCTGCCCGAATTGATATATCTAAATGCAGCCACTACACCTAAGACTCAGGGAGCACTGTGGAAGTGGGGGCAGAAAGACCGTAAGAATTGTTAGATTCAAAGGTGGCAGGGCTTGGGATCACCATGAAACAGAAACAAAGAGGACTCTGGAAAAGTAAGAGTTTAGCAGGCTTAGCAGGGCTGGTCCTCAACTTGGGTGTGAGGAAGAACCATCAGCCTAATGGCTGTAGAGGGGTAGCTTATAAAAGGACAGAATGCAGAAAAAGAGAATATTTTTCTGCTGTTTGGGACAGTTTTGGGGGCTGCTAGCTCAGGGAGGGCATGAGGTCTGTACCTGGTGAAACTTATTGAGGAACACATCTACTGTAAAATGTGTTTTCTATAATTACAGGGTTCCAGGAATTAATTGCAGCTAAGGGCTTGGGAAACCTGTTTGTCAGTCTGTGGCGAATGATCTAGTGATCACAATACATTGGTCATTAATTTCCCAGAGCTGCTTTTGTTAAGTTGCAGGTGGCTGGGAGTTGGTTGACTCAGTTCCTCTTAGGGGCCTTATGGTTTCTGGGTGTGGGGTTTCCTGGATCTGAACCCTGTCATTCCAGCCTTTTATGTTACAGGATTGGGGACAGTGTTTCTTGTCTGGCTACTTCCTGCTGGGTAAGGTTGATGACAAAAGGGGTAAGGGGTTTGAAGTAAGGTGATGAGGCTTGATCTGGAAGGGTTCCTCTCAGGCTGCTGTTTTCTGTTATCTGTTGGTGTTAGACCATTCCCCATCCATCATATTTATATATGGCTAGGGGGAAAGTAAGCAAAGTTTGGTTAAAGCTAGTCATGGAGGGGAGAGGACTGTTGGAGTGGCAGATTGGTAAGCAAAATTTATTAAAGCTGGTATGTAGTCATGGAGGGGAGAGGATTGTTGGCATGGCAGATTGCTTTGGCAGATTACTCAGGAGGAAAGGCCTGCCATACATAAGCTCAAAGGGCTGCCATGTCCCCTGTAGTAGGAAAAGCCTCTATCCATCTTGAGAAGGTATCTCCCAAGACTAGTAGATACCTGAAACTTTTTGGCATATGAGTAAAGTGTAGCTGCCAATCAACCCCAGGGAGAGCTCCTCTATGTTGGTAGGCTTTGAAGGTGAGAGGTGGGTGACCCCCACCCTGAAGGGAAACAGTGGCACAGATGGGGCAGGAGCAGGTGACTTCTGTGAGAAGAGGAAGGAGTTTAAGGTGACAAATGAGGGGTTCAGGAATCTATAAAGTGGACAAGTCCCAATATGAAAGATGTTATGTAGGTGAGTCAGGATGGACAAGACCTGGCCTTCTGGTAGGCACTACCTCTCCCCAAGAATCATCCATACTCCTGAGGTGGTCCCTTTATCTAAAAGAGATTTATGCTGTTGAGGGGTGTAGGAAGGCATGAACCCTGATGGAGCTAAGAAAGACAGGTTAGCAGCATGATATTGGCATTTGTTGGCCTCCCAAGATGCTTGGTCAGCCAGATAATTGCCTCTGGCAATAGGATCAGTGAGAGGTTAGTGACCCTACAATAGGCTACAGCTACCTTGGCAGGAAGATAAGATGCCTCCAATCATTTAAGGATTAGTGGACCATTAATAATAGGGGTCCCCTTTGTGGTAAGTAGACCTCTTTCTTTCCAGATAGAAGCATGATGATGAAGTATATGGAAGGCATATTTAGAATCTGTGAAAATATTGATTTTTAAAAAATTTTTGGCCAATGTTAAGGCTCTGGTGAGTGCTATGAGTTCTGCCCTCTGTGAGGTGGTGCCAGGAGGTAAAGGTCCAGATTAATAATGCCTGTGAAGGAGATGATAGCATATCTGCTCTGGGGGATCCAGAAGGGGTCAGGGTTGAGCTGCCATCCACAAACCAGGTTAGACCTGAATCAAGTAGGGGCTCCAGAGAAACCAAGGGGTCCCAGTAGGTGAGTTCCTGGAGGGTCTCTAGACATGAATGAGTGAGTGGTGTGGTAGAAGGGAGGAGTGAGGCAGAGTTAAGTGGAGGGCAGGAGTCCAAAGTAACTGAGGGATTTTCAAGGAGAATTAAAGCTTAGATGGAGTGAGAGTGCTAAGAGAGGAGTGGGTGAGGAGATCTTTAAGATGGTGGGGGGAAAGAACAGAAATAGGCTGACCCAGGGTGAGTTTAAGACCTTCCTGAGCTAGGAAGGCTGCAGATGCCAGGGTACAGAGACAAGGCTGCCATCCCTTGACAGTGGTGTCGAGTTGTTTTGAGAGATAGGCCACAGGGGCAAAGGTGGGTCCCTTCATTTGTCCAAGGACCCCCAGAGCCAGTCCCTTATTTTCAGTTACACATAAGAGAAATGGAGATCCTAGGTCAAGGAGGACTAAGGCCGATGCCTCTAGGAGGGCCTTCCTGAGGGCATGGAAAGCTGCTATGATTGGTCCTAGGGGCTTTAAAGGTTCAGAAGGGTCTGCTTTGTTTTACAGAAATGGGGTCTTCCATCTACCCCATCACAGAGATTTGCGAGGGAAAAACCTTACCAGAGTAGGAGGGAAGGACAGACCATGAGATAGACTTACCAGCTACTGTAGTCACTACCCTGGTGTCCTCCATAGTGATGGTTATGGTTAAGATGGGGGCTCAGGAACCAGTGCCCTATCAGTCTTCAGCTGCCAGGCCCAGAAGATCAGTGATGGACTTTCCTGAAAAGTAGATGGGGTTGGGGAGGAGACTGGCCTAGCCTGACATAGCAAAGAAGGACAATTCATCCTCCAATGACCTCTCTGTCCACATTGAGGTCAGGGTCCCAGCGGTGGCCTTGGGTTGGGACATTGTTTGGCTGTGTCCAGTCTGTCCACATCTGAAGCAGGGTCCTGGCAGCTCATGCTGTGTCACAGTAAAGCCAGAGAATGTCTTCTTGGGGGAGCCCTTAGAGCTGTGGCCAGCAGCTGGTATTTTTGTTTAGACAGGGCAAATTTGTCCTTCCTAGCCTGATCCTCCTGGTTATTAAAGACTTTAAATGCCATTTCTAACAGATCTCCCTGGGGGGTAATCTGGGCCCCTTTCTAGCTGTCTAAGTTTTCTCCTAATATCAGGGGCAGATTTTGAGATGAAATAATGGTTGGTCATCTCTAGAATCTGGATCATATCTGGTATACTGCCTCAGTAAATCTATCCAGAAACTGTGCTGAGTTTTCAGAGGGGTTTTCAGTCATACAATTTCATGGAGGTTTTCTCTAATCCTGCAAGAAGACAAGCAGTGATAAAATTATGACCCTTTCTCCCTTCTCTTCCATCCTAATAGTTTACATGGAATGAAGCAGGCTGGGTCTGTGGAGAAGGATCCTAATTCTTTCTCTATTTGGGACATACTGTTCCTCCTACCCAGGCTATTGTCAGCACAGACACAAGAGCTGTTGGGTGGGGTGGGCATGGCCAAGTGGGTCCCTGAGCCAGTTCTGCTCTGGCACTGCCTGCTAGGGCCTTGCGGGGCCAGAGGTGCCTGAATTGCCCCATTGCCTTCCATTGCCACAGGCCAGTGGGTTGGGTGGGCACCTGAGACCCTGTGGAGTGTGGCTGGTGACCATTAGAGGTGTGCAAGGCATTGGGGGTAGGGCACTAGCCATTCCTTGCAGCCATAGTGGTGGCCACCTCTTGAGAACAGACGAGAGGTAGAGGAATTGCTGTCAGTGGGAGGGTCTTGTAAGAGGACCTGGCAGTCTGGCAGGGAGTGCAGAAGGAGGGTCAGGCATGAGGAGCAAAGAAAGCTTAGACATAGGGAGTTTGGACCATTTGCCAGTTACTTTGACAGAAGTTATCTAAATCCCTTAAAACTTGAAGTCTAAGGTTCCTGTCTCTGGCCACACAGAAGCATTGTCTAACTTGTACTGTGGCCAGGCAGTGGTGCAGAGAAATTTGAAGCTTTTAGGTCTGACAGAGAAGTTTGAGGGTTTTAAAAATTTCAGAAGGCAAGCAAGGGGGGTGAGCCCAGTAGGTTCAGAATTGAGGTTGCCCATTTTTAAGGGAGAGGATGAGGAGGAGGATGGAAAGGGTGGTTAGTGTGAGGAGAAAAAGGAGGAAAATGAGAGATAAAGAAGGGAAGTGAGAAGGCCATGGGCATCTCCACAGGAAGGAGAGTTTGGGAGTGAGGCTGACACAGAGAGCAAGTGCCAAAAGAAAAGACAGACCTGAGAGGACAAGGATGAGAGAGGAAAGAGGCATGAGAGGAGAGGCATGCCAAATTACCAAGTGGGGCTGACTTCCAGGGAGGTGTCCCTCCATGTAGTGGGTCTCAAAAATGAGAGTGTCCCAAAGTCCCAGGGCAGAGTCCATGACTAAGGAGGGGAAAACGTGGGATCTCCTAACAGGCCAGCATGATTTAATGAGGAACAGGAGAGCCAATGACTGTATGGCAAGGAGAAGAAGAAGGTGGAGGAGAGGGAAGGGGGACAGAGAGGGGGACAGAGAGAGAGAGAGAGAGAGAGAGAGAGAGACCCTGATGGCCAATTGAAGGTGAGTGCAGGAGCTGGTATCTAGCAGTTGGTACAGCCAGAGTCCTCACCACCATACCCAAATAGGCAATCCAAGTCATGGCACCATACGTTATATTAAAAAGGTGGCAGGGGTCAGGATCTCCACAAAACAGAAAACAAAGAGGACTCGGGCAAAATGAGAGTTTAATTGGGTTTGGCGGGGTTGGTCCTCAGCTCGGATGTGAGGAAGAACCAACAGTAATGGCTGTAGAGAAGTAGCTTATAAAGGAACAGAATGTGGAAAAGAGAGTATTTTTCTGCTGTTTGGGACTGTTTGGGGGTCTGCTTGCTCAAGGAGGGCATGGGATCTGTACCTGGTGAAACTTATTGAGGAAAACATCTATTGTAAAACATGTTTCCTACAATTACAGGGTTCCAGGAATTAACTGCAGCTAAGGGCTTGGGAAACCTGTTTGTCAGTCTGTGGAGCATGCTCTGTTAATCACAGTACATTGGTCATTAATTTCCCAGAGCTGCTTTTGTTAAGTTGCAGGTGGCTGGGAGTTGGTTGACTCAGTTCCTCTTAGGAACTTTATGGTTGCCTGAATTTGAACCCTATCAAGAACCAGAGGAACAGGATGCCTGCTGCTAGATAAAATGCATGTTAGACGTAAGAGGAGCCATGAATCTCCACAACATGGAATACTGACAAGACCTGAATAATGACCACACCAACTGACATGTCAGTGTGCATGTGAGAAATTTCACAGGGTCCCACCTCTAGATGAAGATCTACAAGCACACAATGGATGCTGAGGAAGAAAGAATTAGTTTTCATCAGGGAAGAGGTCATTGACAGGTTACCTAATTCCAAGTGGTCAGCCCTGAACACATGTATACATGAGCACCACTGAGTAGATACAGTGTAGTGTGTGTGTGTGTGTGTGTGTGTGTGTGTGTGTGTGTGTGTGATGTGCATATGCCGAGAAATATATATGTGAAGGTCAGAGGTCAATATTGGTTTTCTCTCTCCCCCTTTTTTTTTTTTTTTTTTTGAGACATTGTTTCTGACTGTACCTTTTGCTCATTAGTTTGGCTAAGCCACTGGACAATGAGCCCAGCTATTTTCCTGTCTCCTCCCCTTCACTGGGATTACAGGCACAGAGATGTCTGTCATTTTACATGGGTGCTGGAGATTGTACTCAGACCTTCATATTTACCCAGTACTCATTTTATCAACAGAGCAGTGTTCCCATTCCTGGCAATATACTGTTAAGGTTCAGATAGCCCTGCCCCTTCACTAACAGGATCCCAAGGACTTCTCATGCTCCTGAGAAAAGGGAACCTAGCTGATAAGCACCTTGATCTTTGAAGTCAAGAGAAGCAGACTTTTCTCCACTGTTTGGCCAACACAGTAGGCTTCCCCTTTGATCTCTTTCTACTCCCTGCTGTGTGCCTTCCTGCCAGCCAGCTATGTGTCTGACCTCTCATGCATGCTTTAAACCTGCAGGACCCCAAGGCTTTTTTATCCTTCCCGCTATTCACCCGCTCCAGGCAGCTGCCAAGAGCCAAGACTGCCAGCTCGCCTGCCCTGGAAAATTTTTCTTTAACATTCTAATGAAATGATAAGTTTCCAGCTGGGCCCACTCTTAAATTCTCTTATAGATTTGGCTAAAAACCCTTTAGGGGACCCTTTCTCTCCATTTTGACCCAACTAGCCTAAACCAGCTGGACAATTTTGCTGTAGCATTTAAAGAATTTCAGGTAGCTTGTCCCATTGACAAAGAAAAAACTTTTTAAAAGACTTTTTCTCCTAAACTTTTTCTCAGCCAAAGGGGCTCAAACTTTGATCTTGGGCCCTCTTGGGCATCAAGCAACTGGTACTCAGGTGCCTACTTTTCTAACTAGACCTAACCATTTTAAATTTCGCTATACCTAAAAGGTCACAGGCACTGCTCAGGAGAGTCATATGCTTTCAGACCAACGAACACTGATTCATATGCCCTGTTCCTTCTGCTGCTCTCATGAGTTTCTTTTCTAGCATAACTTCTGTCTAGAAACTAAGAGCTCCTGAAAACTTGGCTTTACATTCACAGCTACAATGGTTGGTGAGAAACATGGATTTCTTTAATTTGCTTTTCTATTTGGCTCACATATACATATATATATCTGAGGGTACTTTCTTCTTTAATATCAAGCCTAATCTGCTGGTACCAGGGGTGCCTAGGATTCTCTTACAAGTTATTTTTATTTTTGTGTCTTGATGATGCCATAGAATAAACAATGCTCTTTTAGTTCAAACTAAGGTAATAATGCCAGATCTACACAATGGGAGTTTAAATTTTAACATAGTTTAGGGCCTGTTTCTAAAGGGGATTACTTTGAGTTTTAACTTCTTCTATGGTATATTTACTGTTTTTAAAAGATGATTGTTTTAAATTTTACATTGTTTGACATATTTATAGATTTTTTAAAAAAGCAATTATTTTTAGGGTTTGACATTGTTTAATTGACATCTTTAGGGTTTGACATTGTTTAAATGGCATCTTTATCTGGTAATTTTAAAATAATCATTTGGATTTTAACATCTTTTATATGGTATTTGCTAATTTCTAAAAATGATGGCCATTTTAAATTTCTACTGTTTTACATAGTATATTTGTTAGTTCCTAAAGGGAACTTAAAGTTTTTCTAGCCATTCGGTTTCAAGGTGCAAAGGAGACTGACACTTTGTGATGACTAGACCTGTGAAGCACATGAAAATTTGTTGTACTCCAGGGCCAAAACCTTACAAGAGACAAGCTGCTACCAACACATAGTTACAACAATGAGAGGTAAAAAGTAATAGTCTACTTAAATGAGAGGCTTGAGATGCCATCTCTACTGGTCTTAACTCCTCCACTTTCTACATTATGATTCTAACCCAGTTTTTCTCTGAAATAGCT
>NW_008351705.1:814757-814927 GCF_000622305.1 Nannospalax galili
CTCTCTCTCTCCCCCTTCTTCTCTCTCTCACCACTTCCCTTCTGGAGTTCTACTAAACCTCTTCTAAACCACCACCCTTCTGGATCTCATCTTCCCTCAGCCTCTACTAAATAAACCTCAGGATCAACTTGTTCCACAAGCTTCCCTCCCTTCTGGCTCTGTGGTTTTTG